>NC_041393.1:598397173-598398140 GCF_002162155.2 Triticum dicoccoides
TTATTTCTGAGTTGTAATAAGTCATTAAAAATAAGCATCTATGCTCATTTTTTAGTTAAGTTAATCACAACTATTTTTTCTTCTATTTATTTCTGAATTGTAATAAGTCATTAAAAATAAGCATCTATGCTCACTTTTTTAGTAAAGTTAATCACAACTATTTTTGCGTCTATTTACTTCTGAGTAGTTTTTTATATAGTTTTTTTCCTTTCTGCTATATTTATTTTTTTCTTTTTATTTCTGAGTTGTAATAAGTCATTAAAAATAAGCATCTATGCTCATTTTTTAGTTAAGTTAATCACAACTAATAAAAATAAGTCATTAAAAATAAAAAAGAGGCGCAATGCTCGTTAATTTCCTTCAAGCCTTTCGGAATAGTGTCAACTGCACTGCACATAGCTCTGTGCAGTCTACCCTATTCCTCAAGGCTTGAAGCTAACCAACGTGTAGGTGAGCATTGAGCCTCTTCTTCATCGTCTCTGCACTCAGGGCTTATAAACAGCTGCGAGTGCCTCTCGCTTGGCGAGGTGGGACTAAAAAAACAGCTGCAGAAAGAATCAACTAAAAAACAGCAGCAGAAAATAAAAAATTAGACAGGTCCATTGGTACCGGTTGGTGGCGCAAACCGGTACCAATGCCCCTCTTTGGTACCGGTTGGTGCCATCAACCGGTACCAATGCGCCCCTTTTGTCCCGGTTGGAGCCACCAACCGGGACCAAAGGTCTTCGTTTCCCACCCTTTGGGCTGCCGAAAAGAGGCCTTTGGTCCCAGTTGGTGGCTCAAACCAGGACAAAAGGTGGGCATTGGTCCCGGTTTGCGGCACGAACCGGGACCAAAGCCTCTGCTATATAAATAGCCCTGCCGCCCCGCCCCGACTTCGATCTCTCCCGACGCCCCGACACCGTCCCCTGCCGCCACCTCGCCGTCGCCGCCCCGCCCCGCCCCGACGCCGTCGCCGCCCCGACGC
>NC_041393.1:598398876-598408985 GCF_002162155.2 Triticum dicoccoides
TCATATATATGCAAGGATCGAATATGTCAAATTTTTATGATTTTTTTCTGTTCATAGAATCTTTATGATTTTTTTCTGTTGTAATTTTGTTTATAGAATTTTAATGATTTTTTTGTTCATAGTATTTACAAAAAGGAAAAAAATAAGAAGAGAAAGTGTTTAATATAATTAGTTAGAAAAATACTAGTTTATTTTTAATAAGTACTACTTTATTTTATTTATAGTAAGTGCTTCATATATAGTTGAACTAGCTAGTTGATTTAATAAACTACTTTATTTTACTATATATAGAAGTAGTTTGTTTTTAGTAAGTACTACTTTATTTATTTATAGTAAGCGTTTAGTAGTTGAACTAGCTGGTTGATTTAATTAATAAAACTACTTTATTTAACTATATATAGAAGTAGTTCCTGCATCGACGTCGGCGATGCCTATCCCGCATCCTCGTCGTCGTCGACTCGGCGGTGGAGGCTTGCTTGATCAGGGCCATGTTCGGGACTGGGCTCCGCCGGGCTGGTATTGGGAGGTGCTACCTTCCGGGGGACGTAGGTTGGTCAGGAGGCAGCCCGTTGTTGACCCGATCCTTGTTTGGTGGCGGTCGCATGGGCCAGTGACGGTGCCGAGGCTTCCGGACACCGCGGAGGTGGTACGTCACTGTGTCAGCGAGGAGGACGAGCACGTCCGTCGCTACATGGTTGCATTGGAGGGCAGGTTCGACAATACCTGGCAGGTTCTTCAGGGATCTCACTGGAGCTATGATCCTGTGATGGTTCATTATCTTTGGTTGTCCACCGCCCGCGTCGATACCCGTCGGGCGCTACGGTTCTAGTTGTATTAGTGATGCTATATTAGTGATAATATTCGACGATGTACGAAGACCAAGGGATGATGTACTTTTGCTTATAATTATTGAATGCATGCTAATTTGAATACTACTTTATTTTATGATTTGGTTTTGCTTATTTTATGATTTGGTTTTGCATATTGAATACTCATATTGGATAAGTTCTCCTTCATTCCCGTGTGCTAGACAATTTGGTGTAGTAATGCACTCGGGAATGAAAGGAGGAGCTACGTACATCACCGATAGTCAACCTGTGACTAATAATCTAGTTTAATATTTGAATTATGAACATAGGCCGGAAATGTCGTACTCGGACGACGAAAACCGCCCGGGGGAGTGCGACTGGTGCCACGACGATCGAGGTATCTGCGACAGGTTCATTGAGCTGGACGAAGATCGTCGCTTCAGCATTAAGCTCGAGGAGACCTTCGATGTTCATACGGTATGCAACCGACGACAATAGTTTTTTTCGTAATTAATCATGACTTCAACTATTTTAATCATGACAATATTTTTCATCTTTTCCAATTTGACTAGCTTATCCCATGCTTTGCAAGACGCTATGTCTTGGAGAGGATGGGTTTTGAAGACCATGAAAGTTTTGAAACCAAAAAAATTATCATAAGTACCAATCATGGTGTGGATTTTCAAGTAAAGCTGTACAATGCTCAGAGTGTAACCCATTTTGGTTGCAAAAATTGGGAAGCACTTTGCAAGATGTATGGTCTTGATGAGGGTATGCTTGTCACCATGGATCTTGGTGATCCTACAATCGAGCAAGAGAGACCTTCGATTAGGGTCCTTGTGGATACACCTCCAATTCTTCCCCCATGTGAGCTTAACATAGTTATTAAGTAATTTATATTGTTTATTTCAAAATAGTTGACAACTTATCTCCATTGATAGCTTATTTTCATTCTTCAAAGAATGTGCGGAAGATGGTAGACAGAACCTACTACACCGAAGGCTCCAAATTAACTTATCAGGAGAAAAATCATCTGGTCGCATTTTGTACTGATCTTGAGAATTACAATATCTACAATCAAACTCCTCAACATTATGGTCAATACGTGCCACTAGTGCACGTGTTGAACTACGGTAACTACCATGGAGATACCCTGGTAAGATTATTTTTTACTATATTACAACATCCGTGCATCTTTTTGCACACTTCTAAAACTATAGTACATCATTGCTAACTACGAAGTTATTACTATGTTTTTCAACAGATAATCCCGAATGATTGTGTGCCTCATCTGATGTATACGCATGGTAGCCTTCATGTTTTGAACATACAACCAGGTCATCCTACGAATCTCAACTGTCCATACCGGGTTTCTAAAAGAAGTGGAGACATAACAATCAAAGAATGGAAAAAATGTATGGACAGTCGTAAGGAGCTTCTTGGAAGCAACAAGCAGCGAAGGGCAATAATTGGAGACAGGATGATCGCCATTCTTCATAATGGAGAGTCAGGGTCTATATTGTTTTATGCTATTTTACCTTAACGGTGTTTAGGTCCTACCTGATACTGATGATCATGTGCTAAGAACAATTATGTAGGGTTGGGTTCGATGACTATGAGGATGATGATCGTATGACTTATTATTAATAACGAGTAGAAGTTGTATGATGATGCATAGGACTTGTTATTATATATGATGATGTATGATGCGAGCATGCATGAGCATGTTATATCAGCGGGTGAAATGAACATATAGCAGCAGCGTTGATAAACCAAGGACAAAGATAATAGAGAGGACACTTCTCTCTATTAGCTAGCTAATAACAACCTTACAATAACCCCCAAAATCCCTAAAGCAGCCACTTTTGTAAAAAACATTGACTTTTGGTCCCGGTTGGTGCCACCAACCGGGACCAAAGGCCCCCCTGACTGGGCTCGGCGGACCGGCCACGTGGAGGCACATTGGTCCCGGTTCGTGTTTGAACCGGGACTAATGGGTGGAGGTATTTGTAACGACCCATTAGTCCCGGTTCATGAACCGGGACTAAAGGCCCTTACGAACCGGGACTAATTGATGTTTTTATACTAGTGGAGACTGCCTTGACAGCCACACACTAATCTGGCTTTGCTAATCAAAGCACCTAAACAGGTGATTCAGACCCCGGACACGGTTAGGCGAGTCCGGTATAAATAAACAAGGGGCTCCACGCACGTACAACAAGAGAAAATAAAGCTCAATTTTATTCATTTTCTGTTTATTTTAAAATACATTTTTCGCACGATCCTTTCTTTTTCAACTAGTTCTTCTGTTTTACAGATGAACACCGTGCTACACCCATCCAAGATACGGCACAACGGAGACACAGGCGCAGATGTGCAGTAGGGACCCGTTGCAAGGATTCTTTTCAGATTAAGACCCTGCCTTTTTTACTGTCTCTTGTTGATACACATCCCCCGGTTTGTTTCTATAACCGAGGAGGAGGCTGGCGTTTTGGCATCGACCGCGTCAGAAATTTTTGCGCGTACCTGGACACTAGGGGCTTAGGGCATTGTTCTGCCCGTTTTCATAAACACCGAATACCTTAGGGAGTGTTCGGCGTCTCGAGTTAGGCCTTATATGCATCAGCTCCGAATCATGTCTTTGGTCAAATGTTGGGTTTGCCCGGCTCCTGTGTTTTGCTGCCTTACGTTCCGCTCTATCGGCTAACGCGGCACCAGGATAACTACTGGGATTGTGCCCCGGTTCGGCCTGGTGAGCACCTCAGTAGAGCAAGCCAAAAATTGACTGTCATGATACAGCGTGAGACTGGTCAACCACTCGATTTCTACCGGAATGTTTAGAATTCCTCCGCTTTAACGAAGGACCGTTTCCTGGTCAGGCACATACGCGCCCCGAATTCGGAGAGCGCGGTGCCCCTAGGGGCTATATAGTAGCCCCACCATCGAACTCCCGTGGCTAAGTGAAAGTGATAAAGCATTATAGTCCAGTTGCCTAGTTTGCTACGCTATCACCTCCTTCACAGGACCAAGACGTTGGATTAAGTGTGGAAATGTGCTTTTTTTGCAAACACCCCCGCACTATGTGCATGGGGGCTAAAGCCAAAGACTGCCATCTTTCAGGTTATATACACATATACATTAATGGCCGCACAGGAGGTATTTCAATACTTGAACGCACAAGTATAAAAAAGCCCTTATATTATATTGAAACATGGTTTCACAAATCATACATGTCATTTGAACATAATATCCTTCAAGCACTGCGCCTCTATCAAACGTGCGCCCTGCAGGACTTCCTCAAAATAGTACTCGGCAGGTACTCGGCTTCTGTCCGAATCCTGGGATGCAACGTCGGTGGCCCTCATCTCTGCCCAGTATGTTTCGACATGGGCAAGAGCCATCCGCGCACCCTCTATGCATGCCGACCGCTTCATTGCATCTATATGCGGCACCGCACCAAGGAGCTGCTGCACCAAGCCAAAATAACTCTTCGGCTCAGGCCTTTTTGGCCACAAAAGAGTCACGACATCCTTCATGGCAAGTCCGGACAACCTATTCAGCTCAGCCCATTCGGCCAAACGATCAGTCAATGAAAGTGGATGCTCTGGACTATGGAACTGCGACCAAAAAAGCTCTTCCATTCCATGATCCTTTTGGCCTCGGAAGTGTGTGACCGCGTCTGCGGCACTCGCCGCCAAATCCAGATAAGCATCCTCCGCACCCCACAGCTGGCCCAACTGAGCGTACTTCGGATCCGTGAACTTCCTCCGCAGCAGAAAGGGCTTTCCAGCTGCGATATCCCCGGCTTGACGTAGCTCCTCCTTTATAGCTCTCATCACGGAGCGGGCAACCTTGGCTTCGGCGGTGGCCTTATTCAGGTCCTCTTGCTCTGCTCGGCGTTCTTTTTCAAGAAACTCGCAGCGGTCAGTAGCATTCTTTAACTTCCCGGCCATCTCGGCCATTTCCTCCCTGCTTCGGAAGTGAGCAGCCTGTTCGGCTCTCAGCTCCTTGGTCGCCCTCAAGGCAGCTGCATCACTTTTTCTGGCTTGCTACTTGACTCGAGCTAGCTCCGCCCGAAGGTTCTCCATAGCAACGACACCATCTGCATAAAGCATACATGTTGTAAGGCATGGGCATCAAGCTCCCTTACCAGGCATCCGTGGAGAAGTTGCATACCTTGTGACTCGTCTAGCCGCTTATTGACAAGTGCGATGTCCGCATCCGCCATGTCAAGTTGCCGCTTTAGTTCGGCAAATTGATCAGTCCGGCTGGCCACCGGACGCTCCACCACCTACATAGGACAGGCGACATCTTAAAAACTGAGATTATGATCCTCGGCGCGCTGTCACTTTCGATAACGTACCGAGTCTCAGGGGCTACTATCTATACGGAGCGCATTCTATATGCAAAACTGTCAGAAGGCATGTCATTTTCACGTACCTCAAACCCCGTCAGTAAACTTCTGACGGCTTCATGCAATCCGCACTCAACGGATGAAATCCTTTCAATCACCATACCCATTAACGCACGGTGATCTTCTGAGATAGACGCTCACCCCAGCAGATCCTTCAGCTCCTCCGACCGTACACCAGTTGGTGCCGGACCTTCCGGCCCCGCCGGTCTCGGGGAAACCCTCCGCGACGACACCTTAGGGTCGTCCGCCCCATATGACGGTACGGCAGATGGAGGCGTTTCTGTCAGGACCCCGATCCTAAGTCACACCGATCTAGCATGTAACACATCATATCACTTTGCGGCCTCACGCACGGTATTCCCACGGGTGCCACCTTACCTGGCCCGGGACCGTTTGCGCCTTTTGGCTCACGTATATGATAGTGTCGCTAGCATCCATATGACAAAAAACCCGGGCTGACATGGCTAGTTGTGAACCCAAAGTGGCACTAACTTGCAGGGACAGGCATCCATGACCCAGCATCGAACGTGTCGGTCATCAGCGAGTGAATCCAGGCTGTAGCACTGGGCTAGCAGGACTCCGGTGAACCGGGCTGTAGCAGGCTAACAGGACTCCGGTATTCATCACGTGACATTTCCCCGAAGGGACAGACACAGGAACGAAGAAGGACACATGCCGGCCAGCCTAAGTGTTCCGGAGCAGTAGCAAGCTACCATGGCTCATTGGAAACACTAGGAGACATTTCCCGGTAAGAGAGGCTACTAAGGATAAACAACTAGATAGCCAGATCCCACACATACCAAGCATTTCAATAACATACACACAATATGCTCGATATGTGCAAATACAACATGGCATCACAACATGACTCTACAACTCAAGTATTTATTCAATAGGCTCCGAGGAGCGAGATATTACAAACATGGGTCTCATGACCCAACAAACAGAGCATACAAGTCAAAGCACATGCGGAAGCTTAACATGTCTCAGTATAGACAACTATAAATGAAAAAGGCTGAGAAGCCTGACTATCTACCAGATCCTGCCGAGGGCACAAGATCGTAGCTGAGGTAACAAGCTAAACGTCGAAGCCCAAGCGGAACTACTAGCGAGACTGAAGTCTCTCTGCAAAAACATAAAATAGGCAAACGTGAGTACAAATGTACCCAGCAAGACTTACATCAGAACTAACTACATATGCATCATTATCAACAAAGGGGGTGGTGGAGTTTAACTGCAGCAAGCCAGCTTTGACTCGGCGGCTATCCTGAACTACGACTGCAAATAACTCTTTTGAGGTGGCGCACACGAGTCCACATGTTCACCATATCAATACACCACTATGGATCCGCTCCCGTCTCCCTACGAGAATGCCATCCATAGCACTCACGCTTATCTTGCGTATTTTAGAGTATCCACTTTCACTTGTCTATGAACTATGCAAGGGGTCCAAGTTTCCATATCCGAGGAATCCGGCTATTCGAATAGATAATGATAACCCTGCAGAGGTGTACTTCTTCACACACGCTCCCGCCACTTATCGCCCTATACATGTCATGTACCTGGCAACCTTCAAGCGGAAGCCGGGCGAGGGAGTCGGCCACGACCTGACTAACCGAACAAGTCTCTAGTCCAGGTTTATCGCCTCTTCGGGTTCCATCCGCAAGGAGATCCGGCCGGGGTGTCGCTCACGGCCCCAAACGATGTGAGAAGGGTTCCCAAGCCCACCATCCGGGTGCCACTTGGTACACCGTGCCACTGTGCCTAGTCTGTCCCAAGCCCACCTGTACCGGGTGCCACTTGGTAGACTACTAACACTACCTACAAACACCAGAAACTAGTTGCAACTCCTGGACAGAGATCATGTTGATTAATAAGTCGAGAGAGTCAATTAAGGATCCCAATGTGTGGTAGTAGATGTTCATGGATCACAAACACAGAACTCAGTTCCTGAGGACGGCGGCGATGAGACAACCCACCATGTACTCCTACATGGCCTCTCACCGCTACCTTTACCAAATCGTGTTCACACACTTAGCTCACACACAGTAGGACATGTTCACACACCTCTGATTCATCCCCGATGAATCAGACCTGACTCAACTCTAAGCAGTAGCAGGCATGACGAACAAGCATGAATGAGTAGGCACATCAGGGCTCAAACAACTCCTACTCATGCTAGTGGGTTTCATCTATTTACTGTGGCAATGACAGGTCATGCAAAGGATAAAGGGGTTCAGCTACCGCAGCAAGTAACAAATATGTCGTTGTTGTCCTAATGCAGTAAAAGAGAGCAGGAGAGAGAGAGTGGGATTTTATCGGAATGAACAAGGGGTTTTGCTTGCCTGGCACTTCTGAAGATAACATTGAGTCTTCATCAGTGTCAACGATCACAACATCGGAACATCGTCTACCGGGAGGGAACAGATACCGGCAACAAAGAAGAAATACAATCAATGCAATGCACAATATGATGCATGCTCATGACATGGCAATATGAATGTGTTTTGAGCTAATGCAATTAGCAACAGATTAAATGAAGTTGGTTTGAATACAAGATTCAAATTCAAACTCCATATGTGATTATTTAAATGCCATTTAACTGAATTGTCCTAAACAGTGGTCATAAGTTGTTCTAACATGCATGAAAATGGTACAGATGGATAGATTGGATTTTTCTGATGATTTTTCATATATAAATTATCTCATTCTGACTTACGGTTGATTTTCTATGATTTATTGAAGTTTAGGGCATTTTCTGAATTTTCCTGAATAATAATAAATCCAGAAAATGATTTATGGCGTCAGCACCACGTCACTGTGACGTCAGCAGAGTGAACTGGGCGGGTCCAGGTCAAACCTGACGTGTGGGGGCCACACGTCAGTGTCACAGGGCTGCTTAGCTCACTGACAGGTGGGACCAAGTCAACGGCCACGTCAGCGTAGTTAACACCCACGCGTGGGCCCACCGGGGTTAGTTAAATTAAACAGAAGATGTAATTTGTGTTAATTAGGGCGTGGGGCCCATTAGTCAGTGGCCTAGGGGGTTGGTTAGTGCGTCATTAGCGTTTAATGACGTCGCCACCTCACCAGCCACCGGAGTGTCGCCGGCGACGACCACGACCGACAGCGGAGGTGCACCGTGCGCTCGCTACGGAGCACCATTTGACGTGCGGTTTGCTCCTACGGGTTCCTGGGAGGAAGGCGCATCTAAAGAGATAAGCGACAGCAGCTGGGGTGGCCGGAGCTGCCGGCGGCGAGCTCTTTTGCGGCTGCCGGAGTTCGGCTATCGACGGAAACCATGCCACAGAGCACGGGAGGAGCAGCAGTTGGGTGATTTGAGCTCCTTCGGATGCACTGAGCGCGTTGGCGGGCTCATAAGCAAGCGGCGACGGCTGTGGCCGCGACGGCGCCATGGCCGGCGGCGAGGGATTCTCGGACAAGGTGGTGGGGCTAGCTAGAGTGCGCAAACAGGAAAAGGATGAGAAGGGGAAGATGCGGTAGCTCACAGGGAGGCCGGAGAGCGGTTCAGCGGGCTCGGGGACGCGTCGGAGACGGCGAATCGGCGCGCAGCATTCGGCGGCCGTGCGTGAAGAAGACGGCTCGATGACCGCGATGCAGGGCGTCCGAGGTCGCTTGACTCGGCGGAGAGGATGAGGGCGAGGTAGCCGAGCTACTGGGCACGCCGAGGGGTCGAGGGGGAGGCTCTGGGTGTGGCAACAGCGAGTGGTGGCGATGAGCTCTGCTCGGGCTGCACGAGAGAGAGAGCTGAGGAGGGGGAAGGGATCGAGAGAGAGCAGAGAGCGAGGGGAGAGACAGAGGGGGCTACGGGCATATCCAGACGCGTCGGGGCGCCTCGGTGGCAAGCAGGAGGTGGCCAGGGCGGCGTCGGTGCTCGCCACCGAGCTGCTTCGGTGCGAGGGGAGGAAGACGACAGGAAAAAGGGTGGGCTGGGCCGCGCTGGGCCGGTCCTGTTGGGCCACCAGGTGGGCTTCACAGGTAAGTCGCCAGGTATGTGCTCTGTTTTATATTTCTGTTCTGTTTTCTTTTATTTAATCTTTTGCCACTATTTTGAATTTAAAATAATTCAAACAATGCCAAAAACTCCTCTGAATATTTTTATTTTGCTAGATGGACTTTTCCAAAAGCTCATAAAATATTTCAGGGGTATTTGAAATTATATTCTAATTATATGAATATAATTCAAATTCAAATAGCTAATGAATTAAATTCAAAGTCCCAAAAATAAATCCTTAAAAATGTTCAATATTTTGGTTGGGACCAGAACCCTTGCCAAAATTTATCAAACATTTAAGGAGAGCATTTTGGAACAAATGAATGAGATTTTAGGGTTTTTGCCCTTCTTTTATTTAGGGTTTTGAGGCTTCCAATTTCCCTCAGTTCAAGTTTCAAAAGTTTAAACATGATGCTACACCAGGCAGCACCAGAAGCTAGGGATGTGACAGTTTCGCTCCCACTAAACAAGAATCTCGTCTCGAGATTCAAGCGTAGGGTAAGATGAAGGGGAAACGCAAACTAGTATAATCTTCACGATCCAGGTTGCACTTCAAATGAATGTTGATTCAATCACCATCTTTGTCTTGTCGTCTAGCTCTGAGAACTCCAACTAGCATGACAGCAAGAGGAAAAGGAGAACTCTGGAAGAATCGATCTTCTCGAAGATCAATCAACTTAGGATCAGCTCACAAGGTGAGTCATAGCAACATCTCTTGAGCTGAGACACGAAGCATACATCTGAAGAAATGGAGTGAGACAGATGACGAGGGCTCACTAAGTAGACAACAATTCCAGACTTAAGAATGTGGTGATCGGTTGTCAATGTAGCGAGGAGTTGAGTTGCCATGATACCACAACGAGACACTTTA
>NC_041393.1:598410213-598418596 GCF_002162155.2 Triticum dicoccoides
GCCATGACATCCACTTTACCGGTTATCGAGGGATCAGTATTATAGTTCTTGGGAAATGTTCCAACCATCATATCTGCCTGAGATTCAGATCTGGTTGGTGTCAGGATATTCCAGACTCATCGAGTCTAGGGAGAAAAAGAAAGTTTGCAACACAATTCGACGAGATGACGTTGCGAGATTCTCGGGAAATGAACTACGATAGTAAGCTACAAACATGAGCTGGTTCTGCTACACACATGTGAACATGTTGTCCCAGACAAGCATGACCACATGGTAGTCTTATAATAAAACACTACCGAGTTCTGGGGGGAAACCATCATCGAGGATATTGAAGTATTGTGCACTTAAATTAGACTTCTTTACCTAGAACAAGTCAATCAGTGGCTTGGTGTGCTAGGAACACATATAGAATGGAGGCGGCCAACCTACCAAACCATAGAATACTTCGCACATATGCATGACCAACTTGGGATGATTCCAGAGGAGCAAAAACAAACTTTCTCGAATTCACGGCGGCAACTTACATCAAATGCACGTGAATCAAAGGAAGTCACTTCTTTCATCCAACATACACTTCATGAACAGGGCATGAAGAAAATGCTTATACAAGTTTCCAACACTAGCTTAATGTTCAACAAAATCATGGAGGAGATAAGGATGTTGTCAATGGACTCCACAACAATTCATCCAGGTTTCCATATAAGAGGATTTCCATAGTTAAGTGAACACGGTGATAGCATTGGTCAGACCAAAGAATATAATGGTGTATGCTCGAGGAAAACCACGAGTAAGACAACATTACGAGCATCGTTGGTTCTGACTTGATTTGACGATAGCCCACACTCAAATCAAAGGATTGATAAGACAATAGGTCCAGCAACTGATCACAGGGACCAACCAATGAAGATATCATCTTTCTTGAAAACACACCAATACCAGGATATCCCTTTGAAAAGAACTAGGTTAGGTAAGATTTATCTTCCAACTCTCCAAGTTGTCGTTTAGCTTAACCAACTAGCTCAGAGGTATCCAACACGAGTTCTTGGAGAAAAGGTGGTTTACAGGAATAAACCAACTTGATCACGAGCTCAACATAGCGGTCAGGCGACAACCTGGTGATACTTCCGAGAAGAAATTCGCAATATCATGAACCACCGGTATGTTACTAAGCTCGAGAACAATCTTGCTTTTCAGGGCAAGATGATATGATCAAATGAGCGAGGACTTGACAAAATCCTAACTCATCAATCAAAGAGTGCACCAGGAAATAAGGACTAGGTAGCACAATCTATCTTAGAATGGTGATTCAATAACCAACATGCTAAGAATGAGAATATTGTCCATTTACTACGAAGCAACAAGGTTGCTAGGAGTATTGATTTCACACATCACGATTCACTTGTCGACATTCCGGTTACAATAACACAAGAACCAAGGAATGAGCAATGATGGCAAGAAGTATCACTGTACCAAGAGTTCATAGGGTGGTGTGCAATTCCTATAACATTCCCGATGAAAAGATGGTAATACTCCAAGGTAGAGCAGAACAAAAGCTGAATTAGCAATTTGATCTGTGAAGCACAATTGCTTTGACCCAATCCTAGATATGGATGAGGTACTGGAGTTTGTTTCTCCTAGTCATTCCGGAATAGAATGGATGGACAGACCACAAGAGTAATAGGCATCGATGAACAAATGCACACATAATCTTGACTATCAACTGATAGACGAGGGTTAGAAGACAAGTAAAGAGGGACAACTCAAAGGAACATACGATTTTCCGAGTTGTGGATGCATGGTTTAGCATGTCGAATGAAATTCAACATATTTCTTCCGGATAACCCATGCAGAAAGGTAGAACTGGCAGAGCCACAATATAGTATGGAGAACCCATCGAGAGCACTCCTGTTGTGATATTTCAGTTCAACGAGGAACTTCTGCCATAAGTAGTTCATGGTATTTGGAAGAAGAAGATACCACAGACTTCAAGGACTATCGCAAAGGTTACTAATATCCTAAAGGAACTAGCAAACACTGTCAACATGAAGTAAGTAGAGTGAATCTCGGGTTCAAAACCCAGGGGTAGAATACCTACTACTAAGTAGCATCACGGAATGCTTTCGAGAATAAAGGCCAGAATCATCACACTAGGACACAAATCATGGCTAGACCACTAGATAATTCCCTGAGACACCTAGGGTCATAATAATAACTCCAACATAAATGTCAAGGCAATGGAATACCTCAACTCAACAATTAGTGTGATTGAGCTGGCATAAAGGAACATCGAAACCAGGGGGAAAGAATTTTGCAAATGCATCAGACTATTTAGAAACCTGGGATGACTCGGACAGCATAACGGCTGTAAATGCTCAAAAAAGATTTGAGACATTCACAAAAATGGTGGCATAACCACTCAGAAGCACAATATCAAGGTTTCGAGATCAACAGTTAACGTACGGAGGTAGTAGAGACTGAACAGAGGCTTGAATCCAACAATCTTATAAGTCTACGGGTTAGTAACACGTGATCCTGATAGAAAGAAAAGAAAGCCTAGTTCTTAGTCCCCGTAGAAGAGAAGAGGATGACTCAGATCAGAAGGCATAAGGTATAAGGAGTAAAAAGAGCCTTACGTTCCATCCCACAATCAATTCCCTTATATAACTAAAGAATTTCTAGACTCAACTTCGACCAGTTTGGCTTGGTAATCCTACAGGCAGTCAAGCTCTGATACCAATGCTGTCAGGACCCCGATCCTAAGTCACACCGATCTAGCATGTAACACATCATATCACTTTGCGGCCTCACGCATGGTATTCCCACGGGTGCCACCTTACCTGGCCCGGGACCGTTTGCGCCTTTTGGCTCACGTATATGATAGTGTCGCTAGCATCCATATGACAAAGAACCCGGGCTGACATGGCTAGTCTTGAACCCAAAGTGGCACTAACTTACAGGGACAGGCATCCATGACCCAGCATCGAACGTGTCGGTCATCAGCGAGTGAATCCAGGCTGTAGCACTGGGCTAGCAGGACTCCGGTGAACCGGGCTGTAGCGGGCTAACAGGACTCCGGTATTCATCGCGTGACATTTCCCCGAAGGGACAGACACAGGAACGAAGAAGGACACATGTCGGCCAGCCTAAGTGTTCTAGAGCAGTAGCAAGCTACCATGGCTCAGTGGAAACACTAGGAGACATTTCCCGGTAAGAGAGGCTACTGAGGATAAACAACTAGATAGTCAGATCCCACACATACCAAGCATTTCAATAACATACACACAATATGCTCGATATGTGCAAATACAACATGGCATCACAACATGACTCTACAACTCAAGTATTTATTCAATAGGGTCCGAGGAGCGAGATATTACAAACATGGGTCTCATGACCCAACAATCAAAGCATACAAGTCAAAGCACATGCGGAAGCTTAACATGTCTTAGTACAGACAACTATAAATGAAAAAGGCTGAGAAGCCTGACTATCTACCAGATCATGCCGAGGGCACAAGATCGTAGCTGAGGTAACAAGCTAAACGTCGAAGCCCAAGCGGAACTACTAGCGAGACTGAAGTCTCTCTGCAAAAACATAAAATAGGCAAACGTGAGTACAAATGTACCCAGCAAGACTTACATCAGAACTAACTACATATGCATCATTATCAACAAAGGGGGTGGTGGAGTTTAGCTGCAGCAAGCCAGCTTTGACTCAGCGGCTATCCTGAACTACGACTGCAAATAACTCTTTTGAGGTGGCGCACACGAGTCCACATATTCACCATATCAATACACCAGTATGGATCCGCTCCCGTCTCCCTACGAGAACGCCATCCATAGCACTCACGCTTATCTTGCGTATTTTAGAGTATCCACTTTCACTTGTCTATGAACTATGCAAGTGGTCCAAGTTTCCATATCCGAGGAATCCGGCTATTCGAATAGATAATGATAACCCTGCAGGGGTGTACTTCTTCACACACGCTCCCGCCACTTATCGCCCTGTACACGTCATGTACCTCGGCAACCTTCAAGCGGAAGCCGGGCGAGGGAGTCGGCCACGACCTGACTAACCGAACAAGTCTCTAGTCCAGGTTTATCGCCTATTCGGGTTCCATCTACAAGGAGATCCGGCCGGGGTGTCGCTCACGGCCCCAAACGATGTGAGCAGGGTTCCCAAGCCCACCATCCGGGTGCCACTTGGTACACCGTGCCACTGTGCCTAGTCTGTCCCAAGCCCACCTGTACCGGGCGCCACTTGGTAGACTACTAACACTACCTACAAACACTAGAAACTAGTTGCAACTCCTGGACAGAGATCATGTTGATTAATAAGTCGAGAGAGTCAATTAAGGATCCCAATGTGTGGTAGTAGCTGTTCATGGATCACAAACACAGAACTCAGTTCCTGAGGACGGCGGCGATGAGACAACCCACCATGTACTCCTACATGGCGTCTCACCGCTACCTTTACCAAATCGTGTTCACACACTTAGCTCACACACAGTAGGACATGTTCACACACCTCTGATTCATCCCCGATGAATCAGACCTGACTCAACTCTAAGCAGTAGCAGGCATGACGAACAAGCATGAATGAGTAGGCACATCAGGGCTCAAACAACTCCTACTCATGCTAGTGGGTTTCATCTATTTACTGTGGCAATGACAGGTCATGCAAAGGATAAAGGGGTTCAGCTACCGCAGCAAGTAACAAATATGTCGTTGTTGTCCTAATGCAGTAAAAGAGAGCAGGAGCGAGAGAGTGGGATTTTATCGGAATGAACAAGGGTTTTTGCTTGCCTGGCACTTCTGAAGATAACATTGAGTCTTCATCAGTGTCAACGATCACAACGTCGGAACATCGTCTACCGGGAGGGAACAGATACCGCCAACAAAGAAGAAATACAATCAATGCAATGCACAATATGATGCATGCTCATGACATGGCAATATGAATGTGTTTTGAGCTAATGCAATTAGCAACAGATTAAATGAAGTTGGTTTGAATACAAGATTCAAATTCAAACTCCATATGTGATTATTTAAATGCCATTTAACTGAATTGTCCTAAACAGTGGTCATAAGTTGTTCTAACATGCATGAAAATGGTACAGATGGATAGATTGGATTTTTCTGATGATTTTTCATATATAAATTATCTCATTCTGACTTACGGTTGATTTTCTATGATTTATTGAAGTTTAGGGCATTTTCTGAATTTTCCTGAATAATAATAAATCCAGAAAATGATTTATGGCGTCAGCACCACGTCACTGTGACGTCAGCAGAGTCAACTGGGCGGGTCCAGGTCAAACCTGACGTGTGGGGGCCACACGTCAGTGTCACAGGGCTGCTTAGCTCACTGACAGGTGGGACCAAGTCAACGGCCACGTCAGCGTAGTTAACACCCACGCGTGGGCCCACCGGGGTTAGTTAAATTAAACAGAAGATGTAATTTGTGTTCATTAGGGCGTGGGGCCCATTAGTCAGTGGCCTAGGGGGTTGGTTAGTGCGTCATTAGCGTTTAATGACGTCGCCACGTCACCAGCCACCGGAGTGTCGCCGGCGACGACCACGACCGACAGCGGAGGTGCACCGTGCGCTCGCTACGGAGCACCATTTGATGTGCGGTTTGCTCCTACGGGTTCCTGGGAGGAAGGCGCATCTAAAGAGATAAGCGACAGCAGCTGGGGTGGCCGGAGCTGCCGGCGGCGAGCTCTTTTGCGGCTGCCGGAGTTCGGCTATCGACGGAAACCATGCCACAGAGCACGGGAGGAGCAGCAGTTGGGTGATTTGAGCTCCTTCGGATGCACTGAGCGCGTTGGCGGGCTCATAAGCAAGCGGCGACGGCTGTGGCCGTGACGGCGCCATGGCCGGCGGCGAGGGATTCTCGGGCAAGGTGGTGGGGCTAGCTAGAGTGCGCAAACAGGAAAAGGATGAGAAGGGGAAGATGCGGTAGCTCACAGGGAGGCCGGAGAGCGGTTCAGCGGGCTCGGGGACGCGTCGGAGACGGCGAATCGGCGCGCAGCATTCGGCGGCCGTGCGTGAAGAAGACGGCTCGATGACCGCGATGCAGGGCGTCCGAGGTCGCTTGACTCGGCGGAGAGGATGAGGGCGAGGTAGCCGAGCTACTGGGCACGCCGAGGGGTCGAGGGGGAGGCTCTGGGTGTGGCAACAGCGAGCGGTGGCGATGAGCTCTGCTCGGGCTGCGCGAGAGAGAGAGCTGAGGAGGGGGAAGGGATCGAGAGAGAGCATAGAGCGAGGGGAGAGACAGAGGGGGCTACGGGCGTATCCAGACGCGTCGGGGCGCCTCGGTGGCAAGCAGGAGGTGGCCAGGGCGGCGTCGGTGCTCGCCACCGAGCTGCTTCGGTGCGAGGGGAGGAAGACGACAGGAAAAAGGGTGGGCTGGGCCGCGCTGGGCCGGTCCTGTTGGGCCACCAGGTGGGCTTCACAGGTAAGTCTCCAGGTATGTGCTCTGTTTTATATTTCTGTTCTGTTTTCTTTTATTTAATCTTTTGCCACTATTTTGAATTTAAAATAATTCAAACAATGCCAAAAACTCCTCTGAATATTTTTATTTTGCTAGATGGACTTTTCCAAAAGTTCATAAAATATTTCAGGGGTATTTGAAATTATATTCTAATTATATGAATATAATTCAAATTCAAATAGCTAATGAATTAAATTCAAAGTCCCAAAAATAAATCCTTAAAAATGTTCAATATTTTGGTTGGGACCAGAACCCTTGCCAAAATTTATCAAACATTTAAGGAGAGCATTTTGGAACAAATGAATGAGATTTTAGGGTTTTTGCCCTTCTTTTATTTAGGGTTTTGAGGCTTCCAATTTCCCTCAGTTCAAGTTTCAAAAGTTTAAACATGATGCTACACCAGGCAGCACCAGAAGCTAGGGATGTGACAGTTTCGCTCCCACTAAACAAGAATCTCGTCTCGAGATTCAAGCGTAGGGTAAGATGAAGGGGAAACGCAAACTAGTATAATCTTCACGATCCAGGTTGCACTTCAAATGAATGTTGATTCAATCACCATCTTTGTCTTGTCGTCTAGCTCTGAGAACTCCAACTAGCATGACAGCAAGAGGAAAAGGAGAACTCTGGAAGAATCGATCTTCTCGAAGATCAATCAACTTAGGATCAGCTCACAAGGTGAGTCATAGCAACATCTCTTGAGCTGAGACACGAAGCATACATCTGAAGAAATGGAGTGAGACAGATGACGAGGGCTCACTAAGTAGACAACAATTCCAGACTTAAGAATGTGGTGATCGGTTGTCAATGTAGCGAGGAGTTGAGTTGCCATGATACCACAACGAGACACTTTACGGATGGTGACTCGTAGATATACCCCCTTAGGTGGCAAAAAGAATTACTTTTGATTCCGAGATCATTGAAACTCTTTATACCAGCCTAAGGCAATTCTTGAGTGATCGTTTGGAGGGGTTCGGTAGAATGGCATACTCAGACTTGGATGATGTGGATTACCTTGTTGAAGACAACGTAATGGATGAATTTTCTTATCACCGGAAATGGATGAGACCCATGGTAGAATGGCACATTAGCGGTGCAAGCTGGGAACAAAATGCAAATACTGGGAATGATTCTGGTAACTAGGGAAGAACCCAACAACGGAGAGTGAATTCACTGTTTGAAAAGGTCATAGCATTGCCGAGGAAACTGAGAGCAAACCCAGGTAGTGCTGATGATAACACCTAGCGCTTGTGCGTGCTCTCAAGAACTTGAGCATTTCCATATTCATCAAGGTTTTACCAATATCCGTGTCAGGGATCCTGGCAACACAACATACTACCATGATGGCTAATGATGGATGATACAGACGCAAAGGAAGATAACACTTTCTCAGATTTCACCTTAGCGAGGCCAAGGAAGCAAAATCTGGATGATCGATCGAGAGACATTTAGCACTCCGCTTCTAATGTTCTCCTTGATGTGCTAGCGTAATCCATAGGTAATTATGGTTTGATATCTAGAACATCGAGTAAAAGGTCGGACTTCGGGAGCACAAAAATCCATAAGGAATAACTATGGAGGTAAATCCTGCGAAATCCTTATGGGGAGGTGGCCAACTTCTTCAAACAAGATACTACAATAATAGGTCTTCCGGTTGGGTGTGTTGGCCATGACATCCACTTTACCGGTTATCGAGGGATCAGTATTATAGTTCTTGGGAAATGTTCCAACCATCATATCTGCCTGAGATTCAGATCTGGTTGGTGTCAGGATATTCCAGACTCATCGAGTCTAGGGAGAAAAAGAAAGTTTGCAACACAATTCGACGAGATGACGTTGCGAGATTCTCAGGAAATGAACTACGATAGTAAGCTACAAACATGAGCTGGTT
>NC_041393.1:598470392-598471295 GCF_002162155.2 Triticum dicoccoides
CTACAACGGCAGCGGAGTGAAGATTTCTGCAGCCGGCGCGAGTACAACAGCGACGAGGTCGATGCAGCGAAGCTCTTCCTCACCAGCGATGATGGAAGTAGCGGTGGCGCTAGGTTTTGAGAGCTCTAGCGAGGGAGTGAGGTTGAGCAGAGTAAAAACAGTCTAAGGAGGGTGAGGGGTATTTATAGCCGAGGTGAAAAACCGCTCGCCCGAGGAAAATGGACGAACGTGCCCCCGACCCTTCTCATCCGTGTGACATGTGTCACCCACATACAGAGAGGTGGAGATCATGTGAGATCATGGGTGAATAGGATAATATATCATGGAATGTGGAAAGGTTTGAGCGGCAACAACCGAAAATTCAGATATGAAAATTTTAATGTTTCGTTCACAAATTCTTCAGCTGACAATGATACAATGAAGATTTTGAATAGGATTCAAACCAAATGCACATGAAGAATTTGTGAATAGACTGGGTTGAGTTTAGCATAGAGGGGGAAGGGTCCGATCACATTCACTTAGCAGAATAGCAACTTGAAGAAATAGCAATAAGTGAATGTTGTAGAGGACATAAACTCATATATACATATATATATATATATATATATATATATATATATATATATATAGTTAACGAAGAAAAATGACAGAAACAGTGAAGACATTGCAAAGTTTGAAGAAATTGAACAACTGATGAAATTCAAAATGAAGAAAAACTCAAATTGAAGATTTTCAACTTTTGTTGGTGGCGTGACCAACCGTATAAGAATGCTGATTTCAGACGCCGCATACAATTGCCGTAGTGCTATGAGAATCAAATTCTTCATTTATTTCTTCACACTTAGAGTGTTAGTCTTCATTGATTGAAGAAAAACATTACTTTGTGTGTTGCACCTAAGTCAT
>NC_041393.1:598471337-598472842 GCF_002162155.2 Triticum dicoccoides
AATTTAGCATAAGTGTTCGGATGTGTGTCCTTTTCAAAGGACATTCGAAGATTCTAAGATATTTAGCTCACACCGCAACTTGCTAAATCTCTTCTCATCCAAGGGCTTTGTGAAGATATCAGCTAGCTGTTCTTCAGTCTTCACGTGATCGATGGAGATTCGACCTTCAACACATGATCACAAAGAAAATGATGATGAATCTGAATGTGCTTTGTCTTCGAGTGCTGAACTGGGTTATGAGCAATCTTGATGGCACTCTCATTGTCACAGTAGAGAGGCACATTCTTCATGTTGATGCCATAGTCCTTGAGTGTTTGCTTCATCCATAGTAATTGAGCACAGTAGGAACCAACAGCAATGTACTCAGCTTCAGCAGTAGACAGTGATACACAGTTCTGTTTCTTTGAGGACCAACAGACCAAGGATTGTCTGAGGAAATGGCATGTGCCTGATGTTGACTTGCGGTCCACATGATCACCAGCATAGTCAGAGTCTAAATATCTAATGAGATCAAAAGCCGAGCCCTTGGAATACCATAATCCAAGTGTTGGAGTGTGAGCTATATATCGAAGAATATGCTTCACAGCCTTATGGCGTGATTCATTTGGTATAGCTTGAAAGCGGGCACACATGCAAACACTAAGCATAATATATCGCCTAGATGCACAAATACAATAAAGAACCAATCATGGAGCGGTATACCTTTTGATCGAAGTCTATACCATATTCACCAGTGCATAGATGGCTATTTGTGGGCATAGGGATTTTGACGCCTTTGCAATCTTGCATGCCGAATTTCCTTAGTACATCCCTGAGGTATTTCTCCTGAGATATGAATAGGCAATTGCGCTGTTGACGAATTTGAAGACCAAAGAAGAATTTCAACTCTCCCATCATAGAAATTTCATATTCCTCCCTCATGATATAACCAAATTCATCAGTGTAATGTTGGTTAGTACAGCCAAAAATGATATCATCAACATATATTTGGCACACAAATAATTCATCATCATAAGTTTTGGTGAAAAGAGTTGGGTCAAGTGAACCAGGTTTGAAGCCTTTCTTCATGAGGATTTCCTTCAAAGTATCATACCACGCCCGAGGGGCCTACTTGAGGCCATAGAGGGCCTTATTGAGTTTGAAGACTTTGTCAGGATGCTTTGGATCTTCAAAACCTCGGGGTTGAGCAACATATACTTCTTCCTCAAGCTTACCATTGAGGAATGCACTTTTCACATCCATTTGATATAAGATGATGTCATGATGGTTAGCATAATCAAGTAATATGGGAATAGCCTCAAGTCTAGCAACAGGTGCAAATGTTTCATCGAAATCAATTCTTTCAACATGTGTGTAGCCTTGAGCTACAAGTCATGCCTTATTCCTCACCACAAGGCCATTTTCATCTTGCTTGTTGCGGTAGATTGTGGGGACCCCGACTCATAAGTCGAGATCACTGAATGCACGTGTACAGTGATCCCAGAGATCAATGCTCACTGAACACA
>NC_041393.1:598472991-598473658 GCF_002162155.2 Triticum dicoccoides
ACAGAAGCTGAATAACAAGAGTCTTACATCCATACATACCGTCTTACACAAATTATGACCATTATGGTCAAGTCTTACATTGATAAAGCCTTAAGGGATGAACATCAAATGAAACACAAGCAGCGGAAATCTTCGTCGATAAGTAGAACCCATGCCATCTGCCTTAACCCTACAGGCATTCTGACTGG
Organism: Triticum dicoccoides; assembly: GCF_002162155.2. Lineage (NCBI taxonomy): Eukaryota > Viridiplantae > Streptophyta > Magnoliopsida > Poales > Poaceae > Triticum > Triticum dicoccoides. The sequence goes on from NC_041393.1 coordinate 598,473,180, forward strand.
GAAATGTCCTAGTTCGCATGTTCGTCTCCAAAGAACTCTTCATCGAACTCCGGTTCTTCCATGCCTGGCCAATTAAATAACCAGTGGCAAGCCAAAGAGTACTTTGAATGTACTCGCAAGCAACCCATGTTTTGGTCCAAGATGTAACAATACATGATATAGGTAAATTTTGCAAAAAGCTAGCTTTGAGTGAAATGACATGTTCAACAACTTGTAAGACATGCATCAAGAGAATTCAAGTAACCATGAGGACAGGTTACAGGTATCAACATAAATAGAGTGGGCACCAACCCATCTCAATCACGTCAAGTCCTTTGACTTGACCCAAGTAGTTATCCAAACACACACACTAGTTTGTAAACTATGGACATAGTTTAAGCAGCACCGCCCAACTGTCCTTGACCGTGGACACGGCTATTCGAATAGTTTTACACTCTGCAGAGGTTGCACACTTTACCCACAACATTTGGGGAACTTCC
>NC_041393.1:598473668-598518217 GCF_002162155.2 Triticum dicoccoides
ACTAACAAGGAGTCCACTCGTTGTTCCGTATCCTCACGATGTACATCATACGAGACTCACTCGAGATCGTAACATCCGAGAGGGGACACAACAGTGTATCCGGTGCCCTGTGAAAACAGTCATGTCCGCCCTACCTGGCACGACCCCGTCCCGAGGGAGCGCACCAACAACTCTCCCGTCACTAGTAATGCGGGCTCCAAGCTAGTATCGGTCTAGGTAATCAATAATGCCCTTTCCCATATAAGGGTTGAGTGGTTGCGCATGTAAGGTTGGGACAGTCAACAAATCTTAAATCTAATCCGTTTTCGAAAACAACACACACACTTGCCTCGGTACACCACTTCGTCATCAAGTGGTTAGCCATCTCATCGTCTCCCTCGGGCATAAGTGGCACCCGACGGGGTTTTTGAAAAGTCTTTTGAAAATACTTTGTCTCCTTCATCATGCATATACCCGTCCCTTTTTGCGTAGCATCTACTTTAGCATCCTATCTACTCCCACCAGCATAACCCTCATAAGAAGGTAGGGTCATGCACAATGCAAGTATCAACGAGGAAGTAATGGTGGCAAACCATCAAGATGGTTACCACCTCATCATGATTCCATTGCAACAACAATATGTTGCTATATGACATGCATAAAAAGGGTTTCTCAAACATGGTCAAAGGGATGCTTGCCTGTTTTAACAAAGTCTTCGAGGTCTTCAAATATCTTGGGTCCAATTCCGAGCATTTCGTCAACTATCGTCGAAAGCAACCATAATAAGCAACACAAGAAGGCAGGAAATAAAAGTGCTCAAAAATATTAATTTGACTTTTCTAGGACTTATCTGGTTATATGAAAAATAACCAGAGTGGTTTCATTGGAATTGGATCAGTGGATATATCTGAACATTTTGATATGATGGAACCAAGGGGTTTATGGATTTGCAAGAAGTGTCCAGAAATATATATTTGGAAAATGAGAAAAGGCACCCATTTAACAAATCATGATTTTAGAAGCATCTAGGAGTTGGTTTCACTAGATTTGGAGTTCAAATGAATTCCCTATGAATTTGCAAAGTTGACAAATATGAGGAAATGGCTCATTTTATTGTGGGGTACAGAAAGTATTAAGTAAAATGTTCATAAACTAAGTTATGAACTTAGAAGCATCTAGGCATTTGAATAATGGTATTTGGATCGATTATGAGCTCTCTATGATTTTCTAAAGTTTATGACAGAGATGGAAAAACAAGATTTGATAAATGTTTGTGAAGAAAAAGTTTCTGGAAAAATGAGCACATTGCTCCATGAGATAGACCATGATTTTATGAGTTACTAGAAATTTGAAACATCAAATTTGGAGGTAATATGAATATTTGGGAGATTTTACAAGTTTCTGGAAAAAGAAAAGACAAAGGAAGGGGGGTTATATCTATACTGCGCACCGAGCGCAGCATAGCGCCACAGCGCATTGGGCCAGCCCAGCTGCATGGCCACGCGGCTAAGAAGGGCCACGCCAAAGGCAGACTAGCGTAATACGCTTCTCTGCAGGGGAGACGGTTCCCCCAGATCCCGCCTCCACTTAAACACCGGGGCCCGCCGGCTGAGTCGCTGACCCGCGGGGCGCACCCGTAGGGTCGTCTCCTTCCTCCCGCGCCCGTGACAGAGGGGATCGAGGTGGCGGTTGAGCGCCGGCCGGTGCTTGCCCCCAGCGGCATAAGCCACCACCGGCCAAGCTCCGGCCACCGGAGGGGTCGCTGGGGAGAGGCGCATCAGGGGGAGCCCTCGGAGACGGCAGGGGATGGCCGGAGCGCATCCGGTGACGGTCGTGGCGGACGGCCCCATCAGGCATTTGGCGGCACCGGCACCACGAGGCACGGGACGAGGCGGAGAAGAGCGGGGGATCTCCGTATCCTAGCAGAGGCTCTCCTAGAGGTCGAAGGAGAGGGGGAGGGGCTCTGGTTCGTCGGAGCAAAGTGGAGGCCGATGGCGAACGTGGTGGCCATGGAGAGGGAAGGAGGGCACGAGGGGGAGTGAGGGGGTGTTTGAGAGGTGCAGGGGAGAGAGGAGGTTCGAACCGAGGAGAGAGAAAGAGTCGGAGTGGCTTAAATGGGCATGGCCGCGGAGCACCGTGGGCAGCGTCCACAGACGCGCTCGGGTGAGGTCGTGGAGGGGAGAGGAGAGAGTTTTTGGAGGGGGGCCAGCAGCTTGCCATGTCCTAGACGCCGAGGCGGCCTCGTGAGACACGCTGGGGAGGCCCGAGGTGGCCGGAGGCGGTTGGCAGGGGGCGACTACAGGGCGGGAGCGCACTGTAGCATGCTCCAAAGTGCCCAAATGGCCGGCATGGCCATTTTCTATGCAATGTGGGTGCCCCCAAGCATGTCCAGCAGGTCTAGGAGGGAGTAAAGAAAGGGGAGGGGCTTTGGATGCCTTGGGTGGCCACTGGAGTGAGGAGGGAGGTTGAGGGAGAGAGAGAAGCTGCTGTCGAGGAAGGTAAATGGGGTGTTTCACCCCTCAATCATTGAGCAATGGCCAGGGGGAGGTTAGTGGGGGGTAGAAGAGGGTCAGGAGCAATTGTGGTACAAAGTTGAGCCCATGGAGATTAGTGGAAGAGGTCAAAAGTGGCATTTTGGTAAAGTGCCAGAAGGTGTTTGATAATGGTTTGGGCAAGTAGATGATTTCCATTTGTCATGAGACTCCACAGGGTTAAATGACACATATAATTAGGGCCTTCCACCAATTTAGAGATTATTTGGGCAAAGTTGCCAATGCAACTTTTGTAAACCCTAGAGATTAGCAGAAATGAACTTGTGTAGATCTAGTTGAGGAAATCACTTCTCCTTGATGCACCACTTGGTGTAGTGGCCTCATTTGTCCATGTTAACATGCTCACAAAAGTTGGGATCAAGGAGAGAAAGTTGGTAGTACAAAGTTGTTCCAATTTGATTCTGGTCAGAGAGGGTTTTGGGGCACTTTGATCAATATAATATTTTCTCCAACTTGTGCAATTTGGTCTAGATGAATTATTAGACCATTTGAGTATGTTCACAAGGTTTGAGAACATTTGGACATGTTTGGCAATGTAAAGTTGCTCAGACTTCAAAATGGACAAAAAAGGTTTTGAGGGGATTTCATGGGTTTGTACTATTCTCCATGACATGATACTGGCCAAGATCATCAAACATGTCATATGTGACATGCTAGAATTTTTTTGGAATTTTTGGAGAATATTTCCTTTGTAAATATTTCAAAAGCTTGAAATATCCAGAAAGGGTTTTTGAGGGATTTGACCAATATTTTGAACATGATCATGTGTTGAAACTATTATATATGGGAATTATATTCCCACTGAGTTTCCCTGATTTTTTTTCAAATATTTTTAAAAGAATAAAATAATTTTTCCCTATTAAAGACCATTTCTGGCCTTAAGAAAAAGCTTTTAAACAAAATAGGAAAATAACTTTCAAAATTATATTTTTGTGGTTTACGGGAACCCTATATCTAATGGGTTTCAAATATACCTTTTGAAATATTTTTCACACCCCAAATCAAGTACTTGCAGTGCAAACCTCAATTCAGGGGTTTTTGGAAAACTAATTTTAGAAAATACTTTTTGGCCAAATTATTTTTGTATGAAAATACTAATACTGTTCTATACACATGGTATGGTCATTGGGCAGAAGTTTGGAGCAAGGGGATGAAGTATAAGAGTTGGAGGATTTATTTGATTTTTAGAGCACTTGCAAATAGCAGTCAAACATTCAATCAAAGCAAAGACAACACACCCAAAAGTTTTTGTCAAACCACATTTTATCATGATATATTAGCTTAAGTGTTGTGGCCTGAAAATCAGGGTGTGACACACCTACCCCCCTTACAAGAATCTCGTCCCCGAGATTCCCAGACTAGGCGCGGAAAGGAGTACGGAAACTTGGATCTGGGGTAGTCTTCACGTCCTCATAATGCTTCTTATTTCGAGTGGTGCTCCTTTGAGCTTGAAGTACTTAATGGTGTGTCTTTATGTATGACGTTCTGCTTGATCCAGGTTGCTAAGGGTTTTTTTCGCGTAGGTTAGGTTGGGCTGGGGATCGATGGCTCGGTGATCGATGTCCTTGTAGAGGTCGGACTAGAGTTAGGAAGTTGGAAACACTCCCGAGGTTGTGTTGTGTGGGAAAATGTTGTGCATAGTGGGTAACTCAGGTGGCAGCTCCAGCTGGTAACTGTCTTCTCTTCGTCTCGTAGTGATCTCAGAGGGGGTTGTTAAATCTTGGAGTGATCTCGAAGGGGCCGATGAATCTTGGTGTAGGTCTCCTTGTCATGGAAATTCTTGGTTCCTTAGAGAGGAGTGGCTTACAGATACACTTGGTCTTCTACGCGGATGTTTACTTCTTGATGATGGTGGTAGTTCTTCCTCCTTGGCATGGCGGTCTTTGAATGTTCCTGGACTAGCTGAACGGCTCTTTTTCCGTCTTCGGGTGAACAAGTAGGCCACCAAATATAGATGACAATCAACCTGTCCAAGTACTCCATGAAGACTTGTTCATGGGGTAAATAAAGTGGGATGGGGCATTGATGGTGGTCACAGTTGAGTTTTGGCCAAGGTCTTCTTGACCTAGAGTCAAGCCCATGGTCATGATCCGACCATGTTGTGGCTTGGTAGGGCTTAAGGGTTTCAAGGATTCTAGTGTGCGAGTGGGTGTTTATCATCCCATCCTTGAGTACAGTTTCTGAGATGCCAATTGTGCTATCTAGTCCTTTAAACAAATCACATCGTATCACTGATAGTATCATTTCGTATAGGTCAACTACAATCACCACTCATCTGATTCATATCCTCATGACTCTCGACAGGAGGTCTAACAAAATCATATATGTCTACGATCCCCAAACTCATGTGTGTGGCTACCACTAAAAATCCATGGTTAGAGCATACAAGGTTCCAAGCTGGAATGAAACAGGATAATCCAAGTGCTCATCCTATTCTTCCAAGGTCCATCTTAGTGCATCTCTATTCTAAGGAAACACGTCGTATGCCACTCCAAAATCTTGTTTCCATCCTATGAATCAACTCAAACAATCCGTTAACTTCCATTAATCACTACATAATCCATTAATTCTACAAATCCAACGCCTATGCTGGTGTTCCACATGATCTCCTAAGGTCCTTATAATCCCCAATACTTGAAAGGGTTGCCTTACTATAGTCAGTCCACCAATTCCTGTTATTGTGATCTAGTAATACTCCAAGGTCAAGCTCACAGAGATGCCTAAATAAACTCCGACAATTAGTCCAATCTCCTAGTTTATCGTCCTCCGAGAAACATGGTATCATGATCGAGATCATCAGTCTAAATCCAATTTACTCCGTACCATGTAGATATACTCAACATCTATACTCAACTAGAATCACCTACTTAAATCCAAATCTCATGTCCAACGAGAATACCTACATATTTACCCCAAGTCATTTACGTAATATCAACTGTCTCCTATCAATATCACATGGCTAAGTTAAATCCAAATACTTCCAAGAATTCCAGGTTGCGAACACAATTATCCTACTAAATCCAATTTACTCAGGGGTAATGAAAGCTATGCTAATCTATACTCATGATCCCACCAAGTTCATCTACCAACATCAAAGCCTCATAATCCACCAAAAAGTCTCATATAATTCCTCTAGTCATTGATATAAACTCATCAGGTCATTTGTCCTCTGTTCCTATATCCTCAAATTGGTCTTCCCTATGGCATCATCAGTTATGGTGCTACCTTAGGATGGTAATGTGCTCATTCACTACGTCCACTAGTTCCATAATGAAACCAGTGATAAGCAAGTCTTACTGTAGCTTAACTTGTTCTCTTGTGATTCCGTAGGTTAAGCTCAGGGTTAAGGTTTCGAGCTGGGGTATCTCGTGAAGTCTCGAAGGGTCTAGGAATGGGTTTCTAATCTTGAGGGTTAAACATAATTCTACGGGGTTGCATTTGGTCGAGGAGGTTGTAGCAAAAGTCTTCAGTGCTTGTTGGTCGCCGAGGTGGAATCCTTGGTGCATATTGTCTTGCTTGTCTTCAGTTGAGGAAAGAGATGAGAGGGAAAAGTAGCATAGAGGAGGGGAATGCCTAAAGGGGGTTCTATAGTGCAAGTGCAAACAAACAGGTGCAAAAAGGGCCAAATAGAATTCCATTAACATAAGATAGGTGATATAGTCGCATACATGATGCCTAAGGCAAAAGTGCAACTTATATCAAAGCACAAATAGATAAGAACAAACAACACTCAACATGGTTTCATTTGAACCATCACATGGACTCGACTGCGCATAGGGGGTACACGACTCATCCTACCCTAGGGGTCCTCGGACTCAGTAGTCATGCCTTGTACCTGATGCAGTCTTCTGAGTTTTCCTCAGGTGTTGCTACGTCTCTTGTAGTTGTTCGATGAAACAATCCAGGTTGAGCCTGAAGATTCTTCAATAACATCTTGCCTGTTGAAGTGATGGGGTGAAGGTGGCTCCTCGTAGCTGGCATTGACTCGGTCTTCTGTTGTCTTCTTAATCATGACGATCCCTTTTGCCTTTCAAGGCATCAAGGGTTTCGGGTAAGCAATCATTTATGCAACGACATTAACAAGGCATAATAGAGGTCCAACCTATCAGTTACGTTGATGACAACATGGATACCAAGAGCGGGGGACGAAGAGAACCATTTTCCTGCTCACTATAGTGAGGCGGACAAAATGGCTAGGTTCTCATCCACTGGTGGTTGCCGATACAACAACGGTAGTGACAGGGTTACTCTATTAGCGATGTATATCATGATCTTGCATTTCCTATGCCCTGATCATCATAGGCTAAGGTTGCATCATCTTCGGGAAGTGTCAAGGGTGTCACCATCTCCTGGGTCTTCAGGTCCTCATTTCTTGAGGATGTATCTTCTGTTGGTATCGTCTTGTTGTGATGTCGCCAATCTTGTGTTTAAGAGATGTGGGTGAACGTCTGGCAAGGCATCTTACTTCTAGATTATCCATGAGGATTACAAGAAATCCAGTGGGCAGGGGCATAAGGGTTCTAGCAACCAAAGGTTTTGAAGGGGAAGAGATTAGTAAGGGAAGTATACCTTAGTTTTCGAAAAACTAAGAAGGGAAGAGAAGTATAGATAGTTTTGAAAACTAGTAGTAGTTTTGGAAATAGTTTTACCCTAACTAACGACCATGCTAACTAAGGCTTCCTACAGTCAGGATGGCTTTAATACCAGCTCTATGGGGACCCCGACTCATAAGTCGCGATCACCGAATGCACGTGTACAGTGATCCCAGAGATCAATGCTCACTGAACACACAGAAGCTGAATAACAAGAGTCTTACATCCATACATACCGTCTTACACAAATTATGACCATTATGGTCAAGTCTTACATTGATAAAGCCTTAAAGGCTGAACATTAAATGAAACACAAGCATCGGAAATCTTCGTCGATAAGTAGAACCCATGCCATATGCCTTAACCCTACAGGCATTCTGACAGGGAAATGTCCTAGTTCGCATGTTCGTCTCCAAAGAACTCTTCATCGAACTCCAGTTCTTCCATGCCCGGCTAATTAAATAACCAGTGCCAAGCCAATGAGTACTTTGAATGTACTCGCAAGCAACCCATGTTTTGGTCCAAGATGTAACAATACATGATATAGGTAAATTTTGCAGAAAGCTAGCTTTGAGTGCAATGACATGTTCAACAACTTGTAAGACATGCATCAAGAGAATTCAAGTAACCATGAGGACAGGTTACAGGTATCAACATAAATAGAGTGGGCACCAACCCATCTCAATCACGTGAAGTCCTTTGACTTGACCCAAGTAGTTATCCAAACACACACACTGGTTTGTCAACTTTGGACATAGTTTAAGCAGCACCGCCCAACTGTCCTTGACCGTGGACATGGCTATTCGAATAGTTTTACACTCTACAGAGGTTGCACACTTTACCCACAAGATCTGGGAAACTTTCGTGTCATCCACGTTCCGCGGTACCTCAAGTACCCGGGGTAAGCACCCGATCACTACCTTTCCCTAGACGACACAAACAAGGAGTCCACTCATTGTTCCGTATCCTCATGATGTACATCATACAAGACTCACTTGAGATCGTAACATCCGAGAGGGGACACAACGGTGTATCCGGTGCCCTGTGAAAATAGTCATGGCCGCCCTACCTGGCACGACCCCGTCCCGAGAGAGCGTACCAACAACTCTCCCATTACTAGTAATGTGGGCTCCAAGCTAGTATCAGTCTAGGTAATCAATAATGCCCTTTCCCATATAAGGGTAGAGTGGTTGCGCATGGGACAGTCAACAAATATTAAATCTAATCCATTTTCGAAAACAACACACACACTTGCCTCGGTACACCACTTCGTCATCAAGTGGTTACCCATCTCATCATCTCCCTCGGGCATAAGTGGCACCCGACGGGGTTTTCTAAAAGGCATTTGAAAATACTTTGTCTCCTTCATCATGCATATACCCGTCCCTTTTTGCGTAGCATCTACTTTAGCATCCTATCTACTCCCACCAGCATAACCCTCATAAGAAGGTAGGGTCATGCACAATGCAAGTATCAACGAGGAAGTAACGGTGGCAAACCATCAAGGTGGTTACCACCTCATCATGATTCCATTGCAACAACAATATGGTGCTATATGACATGCATAAAAAGGGTTTCTCAAACATGATCAAAGGGCTGCTTGCCTGTTTTAACAAAGTCTTCGAGGTCTTCAAATATCTCGGGTCCAACTCCGAGCATTTCGTCAACTATCGTCGAAAGCAACCATAATAAGCAACACAACAACGCAGGAAAGAAAAGTGCTCAAAATTATTAATTTGACTTTTCTAGGACTTCTCTGGTTATATGAAAAATAACCAGAGTGGTTTCATTGGAATTGGATCCGTGGATATTTCTGAACATTTTGATATGATGGAACCAAGGGGTTTATGGATTTGCAAGAAGTGTCCAGAAATATATATTTGGAAAATGAGAAAAGGCACCCATTTAACAAATCATGATTTTAGAAGCATCTAGGAGTTGGTTTCACTGGATTTGGAGTTCAAATGAATTCCCTATGAATTTGCAAAGTTGACAAATATGAAGAAATGGCTCATTATATTGTGGGGTACAGAAAGTATTAAGAAAAATGTTCATAAACTAAGTTATGAACTTAGAGGCATCTAGGAATTTGAATAATGGCATTTGGGTCGATTACGAGCTCTCTGTGATTTTCTTAAGTTTATGACAGAGATGGAAAAACAAGATTTGATACATGTTTGTGAAGAAAAAGTTTCTGGAAAAATGAGCACATTGCTCCATGTGATAGACCATGATTTTATGAGTTACTAGAAATTTCAAACATCAAATTTGGAGGTAATATGAATATTTGGGAGATTTTACAAGTTTCTGGAAAAAGAAAAGACAAAGGAAGGGGGGTTATACCTATACTGCGCACCGAGCGCAGCATAGCGCCACAGCGCATTGGGCCGGCCCAGCTGCATGGCCACGCGGCTAAGGAGGGCCACGCCAAAGGCGGACTAGCGTAATACGCTTCTCTGCGGGGGCGACGGTTCCCCCGGATCCCGCCTCCACTTAAACGTCGGGGGCCGCCGGCTGAGTCACTGACCCACAGGGCCCACCCACAGGGTCGTCTCCTTCCTCCCGCGCCCGCGACAGAGGGGATCGAGGTGGCGGTTGAGCGTTGGCCGGCGCTTGCCCCCGGCGGCATAGGCCACCCCCAGCCAAGCTCTGGCCACCGGAGGGGTCACCGGGGAGAGGCGCGTTAGGGGGAGCCCTCAGAGACGGCAGTGGATGGCCGGAGCGCATCCAGCGACGGTCGTGGCGGACGGCCCCACCAGGCATTTCGCGGCACCGACACCACGAGGCACGGGACGAGGCGGAGAAGAGCGGGGGAGCTCCGTATCCTAGCGGAGGCTCTCCTGGAGGTCGAAGGAGAGGGGGAGGGGCTCTGGTTTGCCGGAGCAAAGTGGAGGCCGATGGCAAACGTGGTGGCCATGGAGAGGGCAGGAGGGCACGAGGGGGAGTGAGGGGGTGTCTGAGAGGTGCACGGGAGAGAGGAGGTTCGAACCGAGGCGAGAGAAAGAGTCGGGGTGGCTTAAATTGGCGTGGCCGCGGAGCACCGTGGGCAGCATCCACGGACGCGCTCGGTTGAGGTCGTGGAGGGGAGAGGAGAGAGATTTAGGAGGGGGCCGGCAGCTTGCCGTGTCCCGGACGCCGAGGCGGCCTCGTGAGACACGCTGGGGAGGCCCGAGGTGGCCGGAGGCGATTGGCAGGGGGCGGCTTCAGTGCGGGAGTGCACTATAGCATGCTCCATAGCGCCCAAATGACCGGCATGGCCATTTTCTATGCAATGTGGGCGCCCCCAAGCATGTCTAGCAGGTCTAGGAGGGAGTAAAGAAAGGGGGAGGGGCTTTGGATGCCCTAGGTGGCCACTGGAGTGAGGCGGGAGGTTGAGGGAGAGAGAGAAGTTGCTGTCCAGGAAGGTAAATGGGGTGTTTCACCCCTCAATCATTGAGCAATGGCCAGGGGGAGGTTAGTGGGGGGTAGAAGAGGGTCAGGAGCAGTTGTGGTACAAAGTTGAGCCCATGCAGATTCGTGGAAGAGGTCAAAAGTGGCATTTTGGTAAAGTGCCAGAAGGTGTTTGATAATGGTTTGGGCAAGTAGATGATTTCCATTTGTCATGAGACTCCACAGGGTTAAATGACACATATAATTAGGGACTTCCACCCATTTAGAGATTATTTGGGCAAAGTTGCCAATGCAACTTTTGTAAACCCTAGAGATTAGCATAAATGAACTTGTGTAGATCTAGTTGAGGAAATCACTTCTCCTTGATGCACCACTTGGTGTAGTGGCCTCATTTGGCCATGTTAACATGCTCACAAAAGTTGGGATCAAGGAGAGAAAGTTGGTAGTACAAAGTTGTTCCAATTTGATTCTGGTCAGAGAGGGTTTTGGGGCACTTTGATCAATACAAAATTTTCTCCAACTTGTGCAATTTGGTCTAGATGAATTATTAGACCATTTGAGCATGTTCACAAGGTTTGAGAACATTTGGACATGTTTGGCAATGTAAAGTTGCTCAAACTTCAAAATGGACAGAAAAGGTTTTGAGGGGATTTCATGGGGTTGTACTATTCTCCATGACATGATACTGGCCAAGATCATCAAACATGTCATATGTGACATGCTAGAATTTTCTTGGAATTTTTGGAGAATATTTCCTTTGTAAATATTTCAAAAGCTTGAAATATCCATGTGTTTAAACATGACCATGTGTTGAAACTCTTATATGTGGGAATTATATTCCCACTGAGTTTCCCTGGGTTTTTTTCAAATATTTTTAAAACAATAAAATAATTTTTCCCTATTAAAGACCATTTCTGGCCTTAAGAAAAAGCTTTTAAATAAAATAGGAAAATAACTTTTAAAATTATATTTTTGTGGTTTATGGGAACCCTATATCTAATGGGTTTCAAATATACCTTTTGAAATATTTTTCACACCCCAAATCAAGTACTTGAAGTGCAAACCTCAATTCAGGGGGTTTTGGAAAACTAATTTTAGAAAATACTTTTTGGCCAAATTATTTTTGTAAGAAAATACTAATACTGTTCCATACACATGGTATGGTCATTGGGCAGAAGTTTGGAGCAAGGGGATGAAGTATAAGAGTTGGAGGATTTATTTGATTTTTAGAGCACTTGCAAATAGCAGTCAAACACTCAATCAAAGCAAAGACAAAACACCCAAAAGTTTTTGTCAAACCACATTTTATCATGATATATTAGCTTAAGCGTTGTGGCCTAAAAATCAGGGTGTGACATAGATCCACTTTGTGCCGATGATATTGTGCTTGCGAGGGTCTGGACGCTTGACAAGTTCCCAGACGTTGTTGAGCTCGAACTGATGTAGTTCCTCTTGCATAGCTTGAATCCACTCAGGCTCCAGAAATGCTTCATCTACCTTAGTGGGCTCTGTGATAGAGACAAAAGCAAAGTGCCCACAAAAGTTAGACAAATGTGAAGCTTTTGAGCTTGTGAGAGGACCTGGTGCATTGATGTCGCTGATGATTTTCTCAATTTGCACTTCATTTGCAATTCGAGGATGAGCGGGTTGACGACGAGGAATTGGATCAGCATTTTCTTCAGCACCATTTTCGTCAGGTGCACCAGCATGATGTTCTTCACGATCTGGAATGACTTCTTCAGTAGATTCTTCTGTAGGAATGACATCCTCAGTTGCCTTGAACTTGAAGGTTTCCTCAGGAGACTGTTCATCTAGCACAGGAGGTAGGTGCTCTCTTTGCGAGCCAATAGTTTCATCAAATCGCACATCTACAGTTTCAACAGCCTTGTGGTGAACGTTGTTCAAGACTCTGTAGGTGTGCGAGTCCTTTCTGTAACCAAGCATAAAACCTTCATGTGCTTTCAGTGAAAATTTAGAATTGTGATTAGGATCTCTAATCCAACATTTAGCACCGAAGATTTTGAAATAACTCACATTGGGTTTCTCGTCAGTGAGGAGTGAGGGAGTCCGGGATTAAGGGGTCCTCGGACAGCCGGACTGCTGGACTATGAAGATACAAGATTGAAGACTTTGTCACGTGTTCGGATGGGACTCTCCTTTGCGTGGAAAGCAAGCTTGGCAATTCGGATATGAAGATTTCCTTCTCTGTAACCGACTCTGTGTAACCCTAGCCCCCTCAGGTGTCTATATAAACCGGAGGGTTTATTTCGTAGGACAACAACAATCATAATCATAGGCTAGCTTCTAGGGTTTAGCCTCTACGATCTCGTGGTAGATTAACTCTTGTAATACTCATATCATCAAGATCATTCAAGCAGGAAGTAGGGTATTACCTCCATCGAGAGGTCCCGAACCTGGGTAAACATCGTGTCCCCCGCCTCCTGTTACCATTAGCCTTAGACGCATAGTTCGGTACCCCCTACCCGAGATCCGCCGGTTTTGACACTGACATTGGTGCTTTCACTGAGAGTTCCACTGTGTCATCGTGATAAGGCTTGATGGCTCCTTCAATCATCTTCAACGACGCAGTCAAGGGGGGAGGTTTTCGTTCCCGAACAAATCTTTGTATTCGGTGGCTTCGTACTGCGGGCCAACTCGCTTGTCCACCTGGAGCAGATCGGTAGCTACGCCCCTGGCCATCAGGTCAGGTTCAGAAGCTTGAACTATACTGCCGATATCCGCGGAGACTTGATCTTCGACGGATTCGAGCCCATGTCAGGTACATCGAACAGTCGCGACGAGCACGATTTAGATCTGCCATCAGACAGTGTTCGGAAGATCGCACCTGCGGTGGCCCCGGGAATCAATCCGGAGCAGATCGCGCCCCCTGAGGAAGGTTGGATGGACCCCGCCACGGAGGCCGCACACTCATTGGCATTGGATCCGAACACTGATTCTGCCTCCTATGAGGACGGTGTCATCGGACCCTTGGACTCGTCTCCGGCTACAGGATCCGAACCGCGTACGTCCATGCCTATCGAATCTGATTGGGCACTGATCATGGAGTTCACCTCCGCGGATATTTTCCAGCGATCGCCCTTGGGTGATGTGCTAAATTCATTAAGGTCTCTTTCCATGTCGGGAGATTCTTGGCCGAACTATGTCTGGCTCGAGTGGGAAGCGGACGACGAAGAAATTCGTTGCCCACCCACCACCCACTTAATAGCCACTGTCGATGACTTAACCGACATGCTTGACTTCAACTCTGAAGACATCGACGATATGGACGACGATCCAGGAGAAGAATAGGAACCACCGCCTATAGGGCGCTGGACAGCCACCTCATCGTATGATATATACATGGTGGACACCCCCAAAGAAAGCAATGGCCATGAGACAACGGAAGATAACCCCTTGGAGAAGCAATCTAGGCACCGGCATCATAGGCGCCACTCCAAGCCCCGTCATAGCAAAAATAGTGATACCGGCACAAAAGATGATAACAATCCGGATGGTGCCAAAGACGAAAACAACCCTGCCCAGCCAGGCTTTAGGCAGGCCAAGCAAGAAGATGGGCAAGCTAGCCCTAAATAACAGGCAACAGATGGAGAATCAGAGGATGATAACTACATGCCTCTCTCAGAAGACGAAGTGAGCCTTGGCGATGAAGAATTCATTGTGCCTGAGGATCCCGTCGAGCAGGAGCGCTTCAAGCGCTGGCTTATCACCACTGCAAAAAGCAGCAACACCTTCAAGTTGATCAAGATCTACTAACTGATAGATGGACCGAGGTCCTGGCTGCCGAGGAATACGGACTCGAGCAACCTACAAAAAGTTACCCAAAGCGCAGGTTGCTACCTCAATCGAGGAGGAGGCGTTAAATCCCACACTACCAGCGCATGATGCGGCTGACCAGCCACCCCGTGGCCAAGACAAAGCGGCGTACCAGCCAGAAGTCCAGACCGCACCCCGTCGCCAATCAAACAATAATACTAAGGCCCGGGGCTACACGGAGGACCTGCAAGACGTATTGGAAACCAAGAAGGACAATCAAGATTGATATACGGATCACGAGGGCGCACCACAACGCGTGACGATGACCGTCACGCTGAATACAATAAGCAAAAATCCGGTCGGGCCGACTACAACAAACCAGACTCATTTGAACTACGTCGGGATGTAGCCCGGCATAGAGGCGCCGCAGACCCCCTATGCTTCATTGATGAAGTAATGGATCATGAATTCCCAGAAGGGTTTAAACCCGTGAACATCGAATCATATGATGGCACAACAGACCCTACGGTATGGATTGAAGATTTTCTCCTACACATTGACATGGCCCGCGGCGATGACTTACACGACATAAAGTACCTACGTATTAAGCTCAAAGGACCGGCTCGGCACTGGCTGAATAGCCTGCCAGCAAGCTCCATTTGCAGTTGGGAGGACCTGGAAGACGCATTCCTTGAAAACTTCCAGGGCACTTACGTGCGACCACAGGATGCTGATGACTTAAGTCACATAACCCAACAGCCCGGAGAGTCAGCCAGGAAATTCTGGACTCGGTTCCTAACTAAAAAGAACCAAATTGTCGACTGTCCGGATGTCAAAGCCTTAGCAGCCTTCAAGCATAATATCTGTGATGAATGGACTGCCCGACACCTCGGCCAAGAGAAGCCAAGGTCCATGGCAGCCCTCACGACACTCATGACCCGCTTTAGCGCGGGCGAGGACAGCTGGCTGGCTTGTAGCAACATCACACCAAAAAACTCTGGCGATTCAGATGCCAGAGATAGCGACCACAAGCCACGACGCCATAGACACAAGCGTCACAACAATGGCGACAATCCTAAAGACATGGCAGTCAATGCCGGATTCAGCGGCTCTACGGACAACGGAAAAAGCCATTCAAAAGAAACAATCCGGGCTCATCTAGTCTGGACCGCATACTCGATCGCTCATGCCAAATTCACGGCACCCCCGATAAACCAGCCAACCACACAAACAGAGAATGCTGGGTGTTCAAACAGGCGGGCAAGCTAAATTCCGAAAACAAGGAAAAGGGGCTGCATAGTGATGACGACGAGGAGCCCCGGCCGCCGAACACAGGAGGACAGAAGAAATTCCCTCCCCGGGTGAAAACGGTAAATATGATATACGCAACCCATATTCCCAAGCGGGAACGGAAGCGTGCAATAAGGGACGTCTATGCGATGGAGCTAGTAGCCCCAAAGTTCAACCCATGGTCCTCTTGTCCGATCACCTTTGATCGCATGGACCATCCTATAAGTATCCATCATGGCGGTTCGGCTGCATTGGTCCTTGACCCCATCATCGCTAGATTCCATCTCACACGAGTCCTCATGGATGGTGGCAGCAGCCTGAACCTGCTCTATCAGGATACAGTGTGCAAAATGGGCATCGACCCCTCAAGGATCAAGCCCACCAAAACCACCTTCAAGGGTGTCATACCAGCTGTGGAGGCCTGTTGCACGGGCTCAATCACACTGGAAGTGGTCTTCGAATCTCTGGACAATTTCCTAAGCGAGGAGTTAATCATTGATATCATCCCTTTCCGCAGTGGCTATCATGCACTGCTCAGACGAACCGCATTTGCTAGATTCAATGAGGTACCGCATTATGCATACCTCAAGCTCAAAATGCCAGGACCTCGCGGGGTTATAATAGTTAATGGAAACACAGAGCGCTCGCTCCGTACGGAAGAGCACACTGCGGCCCTTGCGGCAGAAGTACAAAGTAGACTTCTTAGGAAAACAGCCAATTCGGTGATAAAGAACCCGGACACCGTTAAGCGAGCCTGGATTACCCTGCAACAAGATCATCCGGCACGTCCAGAGCTTGACTAGCAATTCGGCCTCCTCCCTAGTCTCAGTCAAGCGACGAAATTTGTGTCGCGCGTACATAATTACGCACTTAAAATACCATGGGCATAGGCGGAGGCACGGTGATGACACGGTCCACAATGCAGTTCGACCGCCCTAGGACCCATGCATCTTTACACAATTTTTCTTTCAGGTCCCCATCTTCGGGAGGCTCTTCTGGTCGACCGATTATCGGACACATAGCGGGACGGACACACCAAGAAGACAAGAAGCTGGGGCGTACAAGGGAATCCTCAGGTGGTCTCGGATAATGATCGTTATACGTGTTTTACATACCCTCACACAGCTCGCTCCTGGTCAGGATGTGTCAAACAAGTCCTATTTTGCTTATCGTGCTACTTGTATATGTATGCTTTGACGTGTTATTTGAATAAAAAGGGAATATAGTGTACAACATCAGCTTACTATTACATTTATTTACCCCTTTCCTTTACTGCTTATTTATTTCACCCGTGCATTTTGGCACGCCCAGTTTGCCAGGGGCTTCAGTGTACCCCATAACATGACAAGAAAAGTCCAAACACTTTTGATAGTGCGGCACCCCGAACTTATAGTATTATATGCATCAGCTTCGAATCATGTCTTGGTTCAATAGTTGGGTTTGCCCGGCTCCCATGTTTTGGTACCTTACGTTCCACTATATCGGCTAAGGTAGCGCAGGGAGAACTACTGCGATTGTGTCCCGGTTCTTCCGGACGAGCACCTCAGTAGAGAAAGCTGAAAACTGACTGTCATGATGAGGCGAGAGTTGGTCGTTGTTCGAGAGGTCTCAAATCCTTAAAAAAAAATTCTCTTCGGGCGAGGAATCGGCCTCGTCCGATTTAGGCGTGTATAGCGCCCCAAGTACGGCCTTCCGAATACTAGGGGCTTTGCCAAAATTTAAAATTGTAGACTTCTATGGCCAAGTGAGAGTGATAAAGTTGTATAGTCCGATTGCCTTGTTCGCTACGTTAAACACCTCCTTAAAAGGACCAAAAATTTGGATAAAGAGTGTTTATATTTATCTTGAACACCCCAGTACTAGTTACATGCGGGCAGAAGACAACGACTGGACAACTCTCATGATTTTATAAATGGCCGCACAGAAGGTAATATTTTAAATTAACAAGCGCCATATAGCGCACATGAACTCGTTTTTGTATTCCATGATGATATGAGTAAATTCACTCAAATATTACATCCTTAGCACATTCATCCGCCACAAGACGGGCACCCTTAATGACATTGTCATAGTACTGTTCGGGGTGGCGATGCTCCTTGCCCTTCGGCGGCCCCTCTGTCACCAACTTCTCGGCATCCATCTTTGCCTAGTGCATTTTCGCATGGGCCAAGGCCCTGCGTGCACCTTCAATGCAGACGGACTGCTAAATGACTTCAAGCTGCGGACAGGCATTTACCATCTGCTTGACAAGGCCGAAGTAGCTGCCGAGCAGGGGCTCGCCAGGCCACAGCCGGACTATGAGGTCTTTGATGGCCAGTTCACCCACCTTGTGAAGTTCGACCAGTTGCTTCAGCTGGTCGCTCAAGGGCATCGGGTCTTCGGCCCCAATATACTAGGACCAAAATAGCTTATCCGTCAAGCTCCCTTCCTCAGCTCAGTATAACTCTGCGGCATCAGAGATGCTATGCGGCCGATCTGCGAATGCTCCTGGAGAGCTCCGAATTCGGGTAAGTAAAAGAAAGTCTCCTTCACATGCTTGCTTTGCATAATGAAAGCCTTACCCACCGCAATCTTCTTGGCTGGCTCAATTTCCTGGAGGGCCTTCTGGGCTTCGACCTTGGTGTCTTGTGTGCTCTGACGGTCCTTCGCAAGCTCCGACTCTTGCATCTTGGAGTCACGCTCCAAGGAATCGAATTTTTTGACGAAATCCTGGAGCTCTTGCTAGACCTCATCAACCCGAGCCTCTTGTTTTTCGTGCTCGGTGCGCTCCTTGGCCGCTTTGTCTTCGGCCTCAGACAACGCCTTCTTAAGGGCCGCCACAAGAAAGATAGGCAACTTTCACTTGAAAGAAAGGAGCTTCAAAACTCTTGTATTCCATCGAATAAGAATAAGAATAAGAATAAAAGCAAGAAGGGGCTATCTTTGTGAAGGGACCGACACCAGAAAGTAGATCATATGGCCTTTCTTTCGCCAAAATCAAGTAAAGCCCCCGCCCAAGAAATGCAGCGAAGCAAGTCATCTTTGGTTTAGACCGAAATTCCCGAATGTATAGGCTTGATCCAGTGCCTTACCTAAAATCGACGATATAAAGTGGGCTCTTTAGCTTGCTCCGACAGAGGTCTACTTCTTGATACGTCTCCAACGTATCTATAATTTTTGATTGTTTCATGCTATTATATTACCCCTTTTGGATGTTTATGGGCTTTATTTTACACATTTATATCATTTTTGGGACTAACCTACTAACCGGAGGCCCAGCCCATATTGCTGTTTTATTGCCTATTTCAGTATTTCGAAGAAAAGGAATATCAAACGGAGCCCAAACGGAATGAAACCTTCGACATCGTGATTTTTTGGAATAATATCATCCTGGAGGCTTGGAGATCAAGCCAGAAGACCCTCGAGGAGCCCAGGAGATAGGGGGCGCCCCCCCCCCCTACAGGGCGCGGCCCCCTGTCTCGTGGGCCCCTCGAGCACCTCTCGACTGACTTCTTTCACCTATATAAGCCTACGTACCCTAAAACCATCGAATATCAAGATAGATCGGGAGTTCCGCCGCCGCAAGCCTCTGTAGCCACCAAAAATCTCTCGGGAGCCTGTTCCGGCACCCTGCCGGAGGGGGAACCCATCACCGGTGGCCATCTTCGTCATCCCGGCACTCTCCATGACGAGGAGGGAGTAGTTCACCCTCGGGGCTGAGGGTATGTACCAGTAGCTTTGTGTTTGATCTCTCTCTCTCTCTCGTGTTCTCTCTCATGTTCTCTCTATGGCACGATCTTGATGTATCCCGAGCTTTGCTATTTTAGTTGGATCTTATGATGTTTCTCCCCCTCTACTCTCTTGTGATGAATTGAGTTTCCCCTTTGAAGTTATCTTATCGGATTGAGTCTTTTATTTGAGAACACTTGATGTATGTCTTGTCGTGTTTATCTGTGGTGACAATGGGATATCATGTGCCACTTGATGTATGTTTTGGTGACCAACTTGCGGGTTCCGCCCATGAACCTATCCATAGGGGTTGGCACATGTTCTTGACTCTCCGATGGAAACGTTGGGGCACTCTTTGAAGTACTTTGTGTTGGTTGGATGAATCTGAGATTGTGTGATGCATATCGTATAATCATGCCCACGGATACTTGAGGTGACAATGGAGTATCTAGGTGACATTAGGGTTTTGGTTGATTTGTGTCTTAAGGTGTTATTCTAGTACGAACTCTTTAATAGATCAATCTGAAAGAATAACTTTGAGGTGGTTTCGTACCCTACCATAATCTCTACGTTTGTTCTCCGCTATTAGTGGCTTTGGAGTGACTCTTTGTTGCATGTTGAGGGATTGTTATATGATCTATCTATGTTATTATTGTTAAGAGAACTTGCACTAGTAAAAGTATGAACCCTAGGCCTTGTTTCCTACCATTGCAATACCGTTTACGCTCACTTTTATCATTAGTTACCTTGCTGTTTTTATATTTTCAGATTACAAAAACCTATATCTACTATCCATATTGCACTTGTATCACCATCTCTTCGCCGAACTAGTGCACCTATACAATTTGCCATTGTATTGGGTGTGTTGGGGACACAAGAGACTCTTTGTTATTTGGTTGCAAGGTTGGTTGAGAGAGACCATCTTCATCCTACGCCTCCCATGGATTGATAAACCTTAGGTCATCCACTTGAGGGAAATTTGCTACTGTCCTACAAACCTGTGCACTTGTAGGCCCAACAACGTCTACAAGAAGAAGGTTGTGTAGTAGACATCAAGCTCTTTTATGGCGCCGTTGCCGGGGAGGCTAGGTGAGGGAGTCCTAGATTAGGGGGTGTCCGGATGGCCGGACTATGACCTTTGGCCGGACTCCCGGACTATGAAGATACAAGATTGAAGACTCCATCCCGTGTTCGGATAGGGACTTTCCTTGGCGTGGAAGGCAAGCTTGGCGATACGATATGAAGATCTCCTCCCATTGTAACCGACTCTGTGTAACCCTAGCCCTCTCCGGTGTATATATAAACCGGAGAGTTTTAGTCTGTAGGACGAACAACAATCATACCATAGGCTAGCTTCTAGTGTTTAGCCTCTCTGATCTCGCGGTAGATCAACTCTTGTAATACCCATACCATCAATATTAATCAAGCAGGAGTAGGGTTTTACCTCCACCGAGAGGGCCCGAACCTAGGTAAAAACATCGTGTCCCTTGTCTCCTGTTTCCATCCGCCTAGAACCACAGTTCGGGACCCCCTACCCGAGATCCGCCGGTTTTGACACCGACATTGGTGCTTTCATTGGGAGTTCCTCTGTGTCGTCGCCTTTAGGCCCGATGGCTTCTTCGATCATCAACCATGACGCGGTCCAGGGCGAGACTTTTCTCCCCGGACAGATCTTCGTGTTCGGCGGCTTTGCACTGCGGGCCAACTCGTTTGGTCATCTGGAGCAGATCGAAAGCTACGCCCCTGGCCATCAGGTCAGATTTGGAAGCTTAAACTACATGGCCGACATTCGCGGGGACTTGATCTTCGACGGATTCGAGCCACGGCCTAGCGCGCCGCACTGTCTCGATGGGCATGATCTAGCTCTGCCACCGGATAGCGCCCGGAGTGCCGCTCGGGAGTCCGCTCCGACCATTAGTTCGGAGCCGACTGCGCTAACCAGGGGCGGGCAGTTGGACGCCGCCCCAGGAGCCGCAATCTCTATGGCGATAGAGCGGAATACCTGCTTAGTCCTTTGCAAAGCCCGTGACTCTGAGGTGCCGGACTCTGTTCCGGACTCCGAATCTTCCGCACCCTTTCCGATCGAACCCGATTGGGCTTCGATCATGGAGTTCACCGCCGCGGACGTCTTTCAGCACTCGCCCTTTGGCAATATCCTAAACTCCCTAAAGTCTCTCTCTTTATCAGGAGAGCCCTAGCCGGACTATGGTCAGCAGGGTTGGGATACGAACAACGAAGAAATTCGAAACCCACCCACCACTCACTTGGTAGCCACTGTCGACGATTTAACTGACATGCTCGACTTTGACTCCGAAGACATCGATGGTATGGACACCGATGAAGGAGACGACCAAGAACCAGCACCTATAGGGAACTGGAAAGCCACCTCGTCATATGACATATACATGGTGGACACCCCCAAAGCAGGGGATGGCAACTAACAAATGGAAGATGACCCCTCCAAGAAGCAACCCAAGCGCTGACATCAGCGGCGCCGCTCTAAATCCCGCCAAAGCAAAAATGGCGAATCCGGCACCGGAGATAACAACACGCCGGACAGTGCTGAAGATAACCCCCTCCAGCAGGATTCAGTGCAGGAGGACGAAGGAGCCAGCCCTCATGAGAGAGCGGCCGACAGAGAGGTTGAGGACGACAACTATATGCCTCCCTCCGAAGATGAGGCAAGCCTCGACGACGACGAAGTCGTCGTGCCAGAGGATCCTGTCGAACAAGAGCGTTTCAAACGCAGGCTTATGGCCACGGCACGCAGCCTCAAGAAAAAATAGCAGCAGCTTAGAGCTGATCAAGACTTGCTAGCTGACAGATGGACCGAAGTCCTGGCGGCCGAAGAGTATAAACTCGAGCGCCCCTCCAAGAGCTACCCAAAGCGCAGGCTGCTACCCCGACTTGAGGAGGAAGAACCTAGACCTACATTACCAGCGTACGATGCTCCCGATCGGCCACCCCGTGGCCGCGACAGAGAGACCTTCGGGCCCTCGACCCAAGCCGCATACCGGCACAGCTCAAAACATAACAGAGTACGGGGAGACGCAATAGACCTGCGAGATATACTAGAGGACAAGGCAAGGCAATCAAGATCGATCTATGGATCGCGTGGGCGCCCCACATCACGTGATGATAACCGTCACACCGCATATGATAAATACGGCCAGGCCGAATACAACAGACCAAGCTCATCCGAGCTGCGCCGTGATATAGCCCAGTACAGGGGCGCCGCACACCCACTATGCTTCACAGACGAAGTAATGGATCATCAAATCCCCGAAGGTTTCAAGCCCGTAAACATTGAATCATATGACGGCACAACTTATCCCGCGGTATGGATCGAGGATTACCTCCTTCATATCCACATGGCCCGTGGTGATGAGCTTAAAGGACCAGCTCAACATTGGCTTAATAGCCTGCCAGCAGAGTCAATTAGTTGCTGGGAGGACCTGGAATCCGCATTCCTTGACAACTTCCAGGGCACTTACGTGCGACCACCAGACGCCGATGACCTAAGCCACATAATCCGAAACCAGAGACAACATCCGAAATAGTCGACTGTTTGGACGCTGAGGCCCTTGCTGCCTTCAGACACAACATCCGAAACGAATGGCTGGCCCGGCACCTAGGACAGGAGAAGCCGAAATCTATGGCAGCCCTAACGACACTCATGACCCACTTCTGCGCGGGCGAAGACAGCTGGCTAGCTCGTAGCAATAACATAATCAAAAGCCCTGGTAATTCGGATACCAAGGACAACAATGGTAGGTCACGTCGCAACAAGCACAAGCGCCGCATTAGCGGCGACACTACTTAGGATACGGCAGTCAATGCCGGATTCAGAGGCTCTAAACCCGCTCAGCGGAAGAAGCCATTCAAAAGAAACCCTCCGGGCCCATCCAACTTAGACCGGATACTCGATCGCTTGTGCCAGATACACGGCACCCCCGAAGAACTAGCCAACCACACCAACAGGGACTGTTGGGTGTTCAAGCAGGCAGGCAAGTTAAGTGCCGAAACCAGAGACAAGGGGCTGCGTAGCGATGATGAGGAGGAGCCCCGACCGCCGAACAACAGAGTACAGAAGGGCTTCCCCCCGCAAGTGCGGACGGTGAACATGATATACGCAACCCACATCCCCAAAAGGGAGCAGAAGCGTGCCCTCAAGGACGTCTATGCATTGGAGCCAGTCGCCCCAAAGTTCAACCCATGGTCCTCTTTCCCGATCACCTTCGATCGACGGGACCACCCCACTAGCATCCGTCACGGTGGATTCGCCGCATTGGTCCTAGACCCAATCATTGACGGATTTCACCTCACTAGAGTCCTCATGGACGGCGGCAGCAGCCTGAACCTGCTTTATCAGGATACAGTGCAAAAAATTGGTATAGATCCCTCATGGATTAAACCCACAAAGACAACCTTTAAAGGCGTCATACCAGGTGTAGAAGCCAGCTGTACAGGCTCGGTTACACTCAAAGTGGTCTTCAGATCCCCGGATAATTTCCGAAGCGAAGAGTTAATCTTTGACATAGTCCCATTCCGCACTGGCTATCACGCCCTGCTCGGACGATCCGCATTTGCAAAATTCAATGCGGTGCCGCACTACGAATATCTCAAGCTCAAGATGCCAGATCCTTGCGGAGTCATTACGATAAATGGAAACACTGAACGCTCTCTCCGAACGGAGGAGCACACAGCGGCCCTGGCGGCGGAGGTACAGAGCAGCCTCTCAAGGCATCTCCCCAATCCGGGTGTTAAACGACCGGACAATGTCAAGCGCGCCCGAAGCAACCTCCAACAAAGCCGGCTGGCACGTTCCGAGCGAGCATAGCAGTGCGGCCCCAACCCCAGCCCTCGCAAGACGGTGATATCGGTACCACGCGTACATAATTACGCTTTGAAAATACCATGGTCATAAGGGGAGGGGTACAACTACGGCATGCCCAGAAGGCGGCTCAACCGCACAAAGGGGCTCCCTATTTCACCATTTTCTTTTTTTGTACACTTTCAGGACCCAACTATTCGGAAGGCCTGTTCGGCAATAAACTCACCAAACACACGATGCAACAGCCAGGGCGCGAACAAGCTACGTCATATGTCCAGGTGGTCTCTGTAACGAGCTAAATACCTATTTCGCTTAAATTTACGCAGCTTGCCCTTGGAGGGGGACACGTCAAATATTCCCATCCCTTGCTTATCGCACTATTTGTATCATTCTGCTTTCAATGCAGCTCTTTTTAATAAAAAAATATATAGCTCTTATCTATTATTGCATTCATCTATTTTTATACAAATATGTTCAGTCACGACATTATGCAACCGTACACTTTGGTACGGCCAATACACCAGGGGCCTAAGCACCCCATAACATGGTGTGAGAAGACCGAACACTCTCACGAGTGCGACACCCCGAACTTATAGCACTATATGCATCGTCTCCGAATCATGTCTTTGGTCAGTAGTTGGGTTTGCCCGGCTCCCATGTTTTGGTACCTTACGTTCCGCAATGTTGGCTAAGGTAGCGCTGGGAGAACTACTGCAATTGTGCCCCAGTTGAGCTGGGTTAACACCTCAGTAGAGAAAGCTAAAACTGACTGTCATGATAGTGCGAGAGACCGGTCGCTGTTCGTGAGGTTTTTTCGAGTCCTTAAAGGCTTATGCCGCTTAGAGCGAGGAACCGGACTTATCCGGCCTAGGCGTGGATAGCGCCCCAAACTCGGTCTTCCGAATACTAGGGGCTTCGCCGAAATTTAAAATTATAGAATTCTATGGCTAAGTGAGAGTGATAAAGCATTATAAGTCCGGTGGCCTGGTTCGTTGTGCTGAGCGCCTCCTTAGATGGACCCAAGAATGGGAACAAGAGCGCTCAGGTTTATCCCAATCACCCCAGCACTCGTGGCATGGGGGTCGAAGCCGACGACTTGCATCTCTCAGATTTCATAAACGGCCACACAGAAGGTAATATTTTAAATAAATAAGCGTTGCTTAACGCATATGAACAATGTTTTCAGCGTATAGGATAACATATGCGAGACTACTCTAAAATTACATCTTTCGTGCACCCTTCAGGACGCCCTTATAATACATCTCGGGCGTGCGATACTCCTTGCCCGACGATGGCGCGTCCGTCAACAGCTTCTCAGCGTCCAGCTTGCCCCAGTGCACTTTAGCACGGGCAAGAGCCCGACGGGCACCTTCGATACAGACGGATCGCTTGACAACTTCAAGCCACGGACACGCGTCCACCAGTCGCCGCACCAGACCGAAGTAGCTCCCAGGCATGGCTTCTCCAGGCCACAGCCGAGCTATAAGGCCCTTCATGGCCTGTTCGACCACCTTGTCGAGCTCGACCAGCTGCTTCAGCTGGTCTCTCAGTGGCACCGGATGTTCGGCCTCAGCATACTGAGACTAGAACACCTTTTCCGTTGAGCTCCCCTCTTCGGCTCGGTAGTACATGGCGGCATCAGTCACACTACGGGGCAGATCGGCGAACGCTCCTGGAGAGCTCCGGATCCGGGTAGGTAACAAATAATTTACTTTTATATTCTTGCTTTGCATAAAGTACGCCTTACTCGCCGCTATCTTTTTCATCCCCTCGATCCCCTGGAGGGCCTTCTGGGCTTCGGCCTTAGCGGTTTTGGCACTCTCAAGAGCCAAGGCGAGCTCGGACTCTCGAGTCTTCAAGTCGCGCTCCAAACTCTCGTGTTTTTCCATGAGAGCCTGGAGCTCTTGCCGCACCTCCGCCACCCGCGCCTCCAGCTTCTCTCGCTCGGCGCGCTCCAGGGCCACACTATTTTCGGCCTTGGAGACCGCCTCCTTTAGGGCCGCCACCTCGGCCATGGCCCTTGCAACATTTAAGTTGGTCTTGTCATTATTTGCAACCAAGTATTTTTACATACATTTACATACGGTATTACATACCCTCCTTGTCCTCGAGCTGCTTCTTAGCACGGCCGATCTCGCTCTCGAACTGCTCGAGGCTTCCCTTCAATACATTGACCTCCGCAGTCAGTGCAGAAGAGGTCAGCAGCGCAGCCTGCATTCCCATATCAACATATTTTTATTAGACTCCTGCGTATATCTTTTTAGATCCTCAGCTCGGCTTTTCTTTGCCGAACGCCGAATCGAGCATCAGGGGCTACTTTCTATAAGGTAACATTTTTATATGTTTTAAACACATACCTCGAAGCCTATTAGCAGACTTGTGCAGGCTTCTGTCAGCCCGCTCTTAGCAGACTAAACCTTCTGAATCACCTCACTCATAACAGTGCGGTGTTCCTTGCCGATGGAGGCGCCGTTATGCGCCTCCAGCAAATTGTCCGGCACCTCCGGATGGACGGAGGTCGCCGGAGGCGCAGGCTCGCCCTTCTTATGAAGGCGCCGCCTATCGGACTCTGGAACCGTTGGTGGTTTCGGAGCAGTGTCCGGCCCTGGGCCGGACTTAGATCCCTCTGGGGCTTTGCCCCCTGTGGGCCTGGAGTCCGGGAGGTCGCCTTGGGGCGCCTCCAGGACCACCTCCTCCTGGTTCGGTCCCTTTTGGGACTACGCCTCGGTGTCGTCCGCAGGGAGCGGGGAGGAAGCCGTCGGAAGCGAAGCGCTATTCACGTCCGACAAATTCAGAGAGCCGCTCGACGAATCACCAAGCTGGACTCTGGGTGGACTACATAATTAAAATTCGGCATCAGAAGCTATCAAATACTAGAGGGGCGCCATGAGTCATTCAGGTAGCCGGACACTTACGATTTTGCCAGGGGCATGACCCTGGATGGCCATTCCTCCCCGCCGTGTTCGGCATCGGAGGCATAGTCCGGCAGAAGGATCTTCCCCTTCTTGGCCCCCTCGGCCTCCCCAGTGGGGGCAGCCTTCCTTTTCTTTCCTCCCCCCGTTGGAGGGGGAGAGGCCTCTTCTTCTTCTTCCTCCTCCTCGTCTTCCGAGGTGGAGGGGGCGTCGGGGTCGTCGAGCGATGAATCCGACACCACCAGGTGCCGGGAGCTCTTTCGAGTCCTCGTGCCCTTCTTCTTGGCCTTCTTCTCCGGCACCACGTGAGGTGTCGGAACCAGCAGCTTCGTTAAGCGAGCGTCCGCTGGGCCTTCAGGCAAAGGAGCCAGACAGCTGATCAGTCTGGCCCTCGTCTGCCAGTCCTGGCAAAGGGATGGGGGTTTAGATCCCGCATAAAATCAAATCTATGAAAAACAGATACCCCGTAATGTGAAAATTAGCTCACCGCGCTGGCTTGGCACTTGGCGCAGAATCCGCGATCCTCGGTGACGGGAGGCGAAACCTCAGAGCTCTTGAATAGCACCTTCCAGGCATCCTCGTGCTTGGTGTCGAAGAGCCGGGACAGAGTCTGGTGCTGAGCCGGGTCGAACTCCCACAAGTTGAAAGCCCGTCATTGACACGGGAGAATCCGGCGGAAGAGCATGACCTAGACTACGGTGACAAGTTTAACCTTCCTGCTAATCAGGTCTTTGATGCAGGTTTGAAGTGTAGTCACTTCTGCCGGACTGCCCCACAACAGGCCCGTCTCTTTCCAAGACGTGAGCCGTGTGGGAATGCCAGATTGGAATTCGGGGGCCGCTGCCCATTCAGGGTCACGCGGCTCGGTGATGTAGAACCACCCCGATTGCCACCCTTTGATGGTCTCTACGAAGGCGCCCTCGAGCCATGTGACGTTGGGCATCTTGCCCACCATGGCGCCTCCGCACTCCGCTTGGCGTTCGCCCACTACCTTCGGCTTGACGCTGAAAATCTACAGCCACAGGCCGAAGTGGGGCTCGATGCAGAGGAAGGCCTCGCACACGACGATAAATGACGAGATGTTGAGGATGAAGTTCGGGGCCAGATCGTGGAAGTCCAGGCCGTAATAGAACATGAGCCCCCGGACGAACGGGTGAAGAGGAAAGCCCAGTCCATGGAGGAAATGGGGAAGAAACACTACCCTTTCATGGGGCCCAGGGGTGGGGATGAGCTGCCCCTCGTCTGGAAGCCGGTGCGCAATGTCGTTGTGCAGGTATCCGGCTTTCCGCAACCTTTTAATGTGCCCCTCCGTGACGGAGGAGGCCATCCACTTGCCTCCCGCTCCGGACATGGTTGGAGTAGGTTGAGGCGAGATGTGCGGGCTTGGGCGTTGGAGCTCGAGTGCGCAAGGACGAATAAGCAAAGGAGGAAGAAGGCGTGAATGGAAAGGGTAGATGCTTATCCCCTTATATGGGCGGCCAAAACTACGAGCCCCCACCGGCCTAATAAAACTCGCTTATCTCCCAAGCGCCGCGGTTAATGGCACGACTGGGTTACCCACGCCCATATTGATGAGAATCCCGGAATAAGGGGACACGATCCCTGCTTCGACAAGACTTGCCAAGGAAACCGCCTCGCTAAACACACTGAGGTGGAACGGTAAAATGAATAAAGGCTAGGCCGTGGCATGATGTCACGCCGCGGAATGCGTTAGCAGATTAGATTTGTGTAAATATTATTTTCTCTACGGTGGCATGTGAAACTTATTTTGCAGAGCCGGACACTGTCCTTGTGTTCAAACATCTTCTATGAAGTATTCGGAAGAGCAACCCGCCTTGCAATGCCGAAGATAATTTGCACGCCGGACTCGTCGTCATTGAAGCCTGGTTCAGGGGCTACTGAGGGAGTCCTGGATTAGGGGGTGTCCGGATGGCCGGACTATGACCTTTGGCCGAACTCCCGGACTATGAAGATACAAGATTGAAGACTCCGTCCCGTGTCCGGATAGGGACTTTCCTTGGCGTGGAAGGCAAGTTTGGCGATACGATATGAAGATTTCCTCCCATTGTAACCAACTCTGTGTAACCCTATCCCTCTCCGGTGTCTATATAAACCAGAGAGTTTTAGTCCGTAGGACGAACAACAATCATACCATAGGCTAGCTTCTGGGGTTTAGCCTCTCTGATATCGCGGTAGATCAACTCTTGTAATACCCATACCATCCATACTAATCAAGTAGGAGTAGGGTTTTACCTCCGCCGAGAGGACCCGAACCTGGGTAAAAACATCGTGCCCCTTGTCTCCTATTACCATCCACCTAGACGCACAGTTCGGGACCCCCTACCCGAGATCCACCGGTTTTGACACCGACACTAGGTAAAGGGCACTCACTCACACCCCGTCAACTAAACTCTTTTCTGGCGCCGTTGCCGGGGAGGTTAGCGCTTGAAGGTATATCTTTAGATCTTGCAATCGAATCTTTTTGTTTCTTGTTTTATTACTAGTTTAGTTCATAAAGGAAAAACTACAAAAAAATGGAATTGAGTTTGTCTCATACGCTTCATCTTTTTAATATCTTTCGTGAGTATGACGGAAAGGAAAATTGTGCTCAAGTGCTAGAAGAAGAATGCTTGAAAATGCTTGGTACTAAATCTTTGAATGATGAGCATGATTGCAATGTTGTTAGTATGAATTCCTTGAATATCCATGATGCTAATGATATGCAAAGCCACAAGCTTGGGGAAGCTATGTTTGATGAATATGATATATTTTGTCCCCCAAGCTTTGATGAGCAAATTTATTTTGATGATAGCATGCCTCCTGTTTACGATGATTATATTGATGAAAGTGGGTTTGGAAGAGTGTCAACTTTAGAAAGTAGTGATCCCACTATTTTGGAGGATGTTGAATCTTATTGTGATGAACATGAAAGTGGATTTGGAAGAGTGTCAAGTTTATTTAGTGATTCCGCTATTTCGGAAGAGGTTCCAATTGATTATGAGAACAAAGTTGCTATCTATGATGATTATTGTGATGACTTGTATGCTATTAAGAATAATGATAACCATGAAACTTGTCATCATGATTTTAGTTTTCAATTGGATTATGCCTCACATGATAATTATTTTGTTGAGTTTGCTCCCACTACTATTCATGAGAAGAATTTTGCTTATGTGGAGAGCAGTAAATTTTCTATGCTTGTAGATCATGAAAAGAATGCTTTAGGTGCTGGTTATATTGTTGAATTCATTCATGATGCTACTGAAAATTATTATGAGGGAGGAATATATGCTTGTAGGAATTGCAATAATGTCAAGTTTCCTCCCTATGTGCTTCAAGTTTTGAAGCTATGCTTGTTTTGCCTTCCTATGCTTGTTGATTATTGTTCCCATAAGTTGTTTGCTCACAAAATCCCTATGCATAGGAAGTGGGTTAGACTTAAATGTGCTAGTCATATGCTTCATGATCCTCCCGTTATGTTTCAATTCTTATCTTTTACGTGAGCATCATTGTCATGATCATGCCTAGCTAAAAGGCATTAAAGAAAAGCGCTTGTTGGGAGACAACCCAATATTTACCCTTACTGTTTTTGTGTGTTCACATGATTATGATACTGTAGTAATCCTGTTTAATAGCTTCTGTTTCAATAAAGTGCCAAGTCAGACCTTTCGGATAGCTTGCGGTGATAGTTGTGTTGGTCCTGCTGAAAATCAGAAACTTTTGCACCCAGTAAATTAGTTTTGTTAATTCACAGAAACGTGCTTCTGATCTGATTCTTTTTTATCTTGATTGTTACACAAATTTCTTAGGTCTTCCTAATTTAGTAGGATTTGTGGAGTTACAGAAGTATATGTTTCATACAGATTACTACAGACTGTTCTGTTTTGACAGATTCTGTTTTCTATGTGTTGTTTGCTTATTTTGATGCATCTATGGCTAGTATTAAGTAGTATGAACCATAGATAAGTTGGAGTACAGTAGATATTACACCAATATGAATTTAGAATTAGTTTATTACATTACCTAAGTGGTGGTTTTATTTTCTTATACTAACGGAGCTTACGAGTTTTCTGTTGAGTTTTGTGTTGTGAAGTTTTGAAGTTTTGGGTAAGGATTTGATGGACTATGGAATAAGGAGTGACAAGAGCCTAAGATTGGGGATGCCCAAGGCACCCCAAGATAATATTCAAGAATAGCCAAAAGCCTAAGCTTGGGGATGCCTGCCCTGGAAGGCATCCCCTCTTTCGTCTTCGTCTATCGGTAACTTTACTTGGAGCTATATTTTTATTCACCACATGATATGTGTTTTTCTTGGAGCGTCATTTTCTTTCGTTAGTATTTGCTTTCTGTTATTTAGAATAATGTTTTGCATCTGTAGTTTCAATAAATAAGTCAAGGATATCCTTTGCCATGCTTATTTTGCTAGTATACATGTTTCTGTTTGAAAACAGAAAGTTTACCGCTGTTGCAAAAATTCCCTAGAAAAGTCAGAGGATCGTATAATGTTGAAACTTTTTGCATATTGAGATCTGATAAATTTATTACATTGGAAATTTTATTTAATAATTTTTGGAGTTAGGTAAGTATTGATACTATTGCATTCTTTACAGACAGTACTGTTTTGGCAGGTTGCTGTTATGTTTGCATTGTTTTCATATGTTTGCTTGTTTAATGATTCTATTTGAGGATATGAGTATTAAATATGCAGAGGCGTTTAGTATTCAATGTGGAATAATAATTTTAGTGATTTGTTACAGTAGAAAATGATAAGGTTTTGCATTGGTTTATACTAACCTATCTCATGAGTTCTTGTTGAGTTTGGTGTGGGTGAAGCTTTTGATAAAAAGAGAAACCATGATATGAGAGGAATTAAGGAGACACAAAAGTTCAAGCTTGGGGATGCCCAAGGCACCCCAAGATAATATTTCAAGAAGTATCAAGCATCTAAGCTTGGGGATTCCCCGGTAGGCATCCCACCTTTCTTCTTCAACAATTATCGGTTAGTATCGGTTGAGCCTAAGTTTTTGCTTCTTCACATGAGTTGTGCTATCCTTGCATTGTCATTTTATTTTGTTTTGCTTGATGTTTGAATACAATACCAAGATCTGAAATTCCTTAATGTTAGAGAAGTCTTCACATAGTTGCTCAATTATTTGACTACTCATTGATCTTCACTTATATCTTTCGGAGTAGTTTGTCATTTGCTCTAGTGCATCACTTATATCTTTTAGAGCATGGCGGTGGTTATATTTTATAGAAATTGCTAGTCTCTCATGCTTCACTTATATTATTTTGAGAGTCTTTTAGAACAGCATGATATTTGCTATGGTTATAAAATTGGTCTTAGAATGGTAGGCATCCAAGTTGGGTATAATAAAAACTATCATAGGAAGTGAATTGGATGCTATGATCAATTTCATGCTTGATAATTGTTTTGAGATATGGAGGTAGTGATATTAAAGTCATGCTAGTTGAGGTGATTATGAAAAATACTTGAGTTGAGGTTTTTGATTCACGTAGCATGCACGTATGGTGAACCGCTTTGTGATGAAGTTGGAGCACAATTTTATTTATTGAGTGTCTTCCTTATGAGTGGCGGTCGGGGACGAGCGATTGTCTTTTCCTACCAATCTATCCCCCTAGGAGTGTGCGCGTAGTGCTTTGGTTTTTGATGACTTCTAGATTTTTGCAACAAGTACATGTGTTGTTTTGACTAATGTTGAGTCCATGGATTATACGCACCTCACCCTTCCACCATTTCTAGCCTCTCTTGTGCCACACAACTTTCGCCGGTACCATACACCCACCATTACCTTCCTCAAAACAGCCACCATACCTACCTATTATGGCATTTCCATAGCCATTCCGAGATATATTGTCATGCAACTTTCCACCGTTCCGTTCATATGACACGCATTACTTTTGTCATATTGCTTTTTGCATGATCATGTAGTTGACATTATATTTGTGGCAATGCCACCTTCATAATTTTCATACATGTCGCTCTTGATTCATTGCATATCCCGGTACACCACCGAAGGCATTCATATAGAGTCATATCTTGTTCTAGCTTTCAGTTGTAAATCCATAAAAGTGTGATGATCTTCATTATTAGAGCATTGTCCTAGTGTGGAAAGGATGATGAAGACTATGATTCCCCCACAAGTCGGGATGAGACTTTGGACTTTACAAAAAGAAAAAGAAAAAGAAAAAGGCCAAAAAAAGAGAAGGCCAAAGAAAAAGAAAAAAAGAGAAAAAAAGGGAAGAAAAAGAAAAAATAATAAAATGAGAGAAAAAGAGAGAAGGGACAATGCTACTATCTCTTTTTCCACACTTGTGCTTCAAAATAGCACCATGATCTTCATGATAGAGAGTCTCATATGTTGTCACTTTCATATACTAGTGGGAATTTTTCATTATAGAACTTGGCTTGTATATTCCAATGATGGGCTTCCTCAAAAGTACCCTAGGTCTTCGTGAGCAAGCAAGTTGGATGCACCCCACTTAGTTTCTTTTGTTGAGCTTTCATATATTTATAGCTCTAGTGCATCCCTTGCATGGCAATCCCTACTCACTCACGTTGATATCTATTGATGGGCATCTCCATAGCCCGTTGATATGCCTAGTTGATGTGAGACTATCTTCTCCTTTTTGTCTTCTCCACAACCACCATTCTATTCCACATATACTGCTATGTCCATGTCTCACGCTCATGTATTGCGTGAAAGTTGAAAGAGTTTGAGATTATTAAAGTATGAAACAATTTCTTGGCTTGTCATCGGGGTTTTGCATGATTAAATACTTTGTGTGATGAAGATAGAGCAACAGCCAGACTATATGATTTTGTAGGGATAACTTTCTTTGGCCATGTTATTTTGAGAAGACATGATTACTTTGATTAGTATGCTTGAAGTATCACCATTTTCATGTCAATATGAACTTTTATTTTGGATCATTTGGATCTCAACATTCATGCCACAATAAAGAAATTTACATTGAGAATTATGCTAGGTAGCATTCCACATCAAAAATTCTGTTTTTATCATTTACCTACTCGAGGACGAGCAGGAATTAAGCTTGGGGATGCTTGATACATCTCCAACGTATCTATAATTTTTGATTGTTTCATGCTATTATATTACCCCTTTTGGATGTTTACGGGCTTTATTTTACACATTTATATCATTTTTGGGACTAACGTACTAACCGGAGGCCCAGCCCATATTGCTGTTTTATTGCCTGTTTCAGTATTTCGAAGAAAAGGAATATCAAACAGAGTCTAAACGGAATGAAACCTTTGGCATCGTGATTTTTTAGAAGAATATCATCCTGGAGGCTTGGAGATCAAGTCAGAAGACCCTCGAGGAGCCCAGGAGATAGGGGGCGCCCCCCCTACAAGGCATGGCCCCCTGTCTCGTGGGCCCCTCAAGCACCTCCCGACAGACTTCTTTCACCTATATAAGCCTGGGCCGACAAGGAGGCGCAGCTGACTGCCGGCTTCGGTAGCATCGAGGACATGGTCGATGGTAAGCTTCTTCTTTTTTCTTTCTTTGAGTCACCGACCTCTATTCAGGCCGACTGCTGGCTTCTAACCTCTAGCTTCCTTGCCCTTCACCCACACAGACTTCTTCCCAGGCCACTCCGTCGCCGCGAACCAGGCCATTGAGGCTTATCGCCAGGAGCGGAGGGCAGAAGGCGTGAAAATTGCTGCCGATGCTCCCCGGACCCTTAACGAGCAGCTTCTCGGCATCCAGGCCCGCCTTCGGCTGGCTCACCAGATGCTGCGTCGTCTTCAACGCATCAGGGCCTACGCGATCTCTGCCCTCTGGCTAGACATGCCGGCTCCGCGCACTCCTAGTCGGACTGCCGACTGGCTGGAGGTGGCGGCCGGACGCCTAGAAGGACTCCTCGGCCCAGGCTGGAGCGTGTCGGGTTCTGGAATTCGTCAAGGCATGGTATCCTGGGCTAGATCTAGCCCAGCTAACCATGTTTCGGTTGGAGGCGCAGGAGGAGCTAGTGGCGGTGGAGGGCGACCTTGTCAAGCGAGCGGCGGCGATCGCCGACTACACCGACACCAGCGTTTTCGTCCCAAAGCTAGTTGACAACGGCGCCGAGGCGCCACTGGAGTGGTTCGGGCTGAATCCGAAGGACAGCGAGGACTCGGCTGAGGTGATTGATTGCAGCGACGAAGGGGAGGAGGCGGAGGACGAGGAAAGCGAGGAGGACGCGCCGGAGGTTGGAGAGGACAACCAGCCTCATCCTGACCATGCCTCGAGCAACGATCCATGCTTAAGCGCGTCGACTGCTGCTGGAGGCGGCCAGGCGGAGACCGACCAGCCATCCGCTCCACCAACTGGCGCTGCCGACTCTGCCGTCCAGCCGTCCGCTGCTCCAACCGGCGCCACCGACTCCACTGTCCAGCCAGAACCCTCTACTGCTCCAACTGGCGCCACCAACTCCACTGTCCAGCCGGAGCCCTCTGCTGCTCCTTAGGTTATTGCCTTTATTTTTCTTCTTATCGGTCCCGACAAACTTTGGTTAAATTTGCACAATTCCACCCACGGGGTGTATTTCAAACTCTGTTGAATGCTGGCCAATGGGCCTTTTGCTATGTAAATATCCTTCGTCGCAAATTATGCTTTTGTTTGCCAAATTCTAACTTTTCTTGCTTTCTGCTCCTTGCTTTTTTTCCTTTGCTGCCCTCCCTTGGCTACCTTCTTGCCAGCCAAACACCCGCTCTGCGGACTGCGGCTGGGTTGAGTACTTAGCTATTTACGGGAGGTCAAGTACTTAGCCGTTTGGAGTGTTAGCAAGGTAAGTAGAAGCCGGTCGGCCGGCTGCTCGGCATCCGGTCGGAGAGGCGGGATGCCGGCCCCGGCTATGTGCCCATTTTTCCTTATCCATTTTTCATGTGGGCATCTCTTTGCAACCCCTGTCCACCATACACTCGCTCTGCGAGTTGCGGCTTTTGACAGGAGAAGTTTTTTGGTGCCGACACACTACTTGTCCGACTGCTGGAAACGGCACATAGTAGAAGGCGGTGAGCCTCCGGGCTGACTGGTCGACCCGGTGCCAGGCGGAATAATAAAACAACACATTCATAGGCATTATACTTATCATATAGATAAAAGAGGGTAGTCCCCGAGCTCTACTCGGGGGACCCGGAGTCTTTGTACTTAATACAAAAGGTAGTGTGATACATACTACTTTTAACTGTAAAATCTTCGGAGGAGGTTTGCGTTCCATGGCCTCTCCATCTCCTTGCCTGAGTCGTCTCTTTTGTGTGCTCTGGGCTTCTGAGCGTCGATCAGGTAGTAGGAACCGTTGCCCAGCACTTTGCTGACGATGAAAGGGCCTTCCCAAGGTGCCGAGAGCTTGTGCTGGCCGGCTGTTCGCTGTATCAGCCGGAGCACAAGGTCTCCCTCTTAGAAGGATCTTGGCTTGACCTTGCGATTTTAGTATCAGCGTAGACTCTGCTGGTCGATGGCGGACCGGCTGAGTGCCTACAGCCGGCTCTCTTCCAGCAGATCGATGTCGTCTTCTCGTGCTTCTTTGGTCTCCTCCTCGGTGTACATGGTGACTCGAGGGGAGTCAAATTCTATGTCCGTCGGGATGACAACTTTGGCACTGTAGACGAGGAAGAAGGGAGTGAAGCCGGTTGACTTGTTCGGAGTTGTGTGCAGGCTCTAGAGGAGGGTCGGCATCTCGCAGTGACACTACGCCGCACCAGTTCTTTGTTGACGATGTTGTATGCTGCTTCCCGTCGTTGCACTTGTCGGGCTAGGATCTCATCAATCGGCAGTTCTTTGTTCACCAGAAAGTTGAGGATGGGTTGAGCCCATGAAGGTGCTGCTATTTCTTCGACTGCCACGACTGCAACTTGTATAAGGGCGGTTGGGTCGGGAGGCGGCGGGTTGGAGTTGTCTGCCACCTGTTGAGTTGGAGAAGTCCCCGGGCCGACTGCTGCAGTCCCCGGGCCGGGTTCTGAAGTCCCCGGGCCGCGTGCCGAAGTCCCCGCACTGGCTTCTGGGGCCCTCAAGTCGGATCTGACTGCTTCAGGAGGGGTTGGCACGAAGATGGAGTCCGACTCTGGCGACGGCTTGACAGACGGCTTGAGGAGACGCTAGAGGGTGATGCCGGCTGGTATTGCTTGTCGGGTGGAGCAGATCCGTGCCAGGGCATCTGCTTGCTCGTTGTCATTTCTTGGAAAATGGAGGAACTTGCAACCGTCAAAGTATCCACTTAGTTGATGCACGAGGAAACGATAGCTTGCCATATTTGCATCCTTGGCATCCCAGTCGCCTGACGACTGCTGGACCACCAAGTCGGAGTCACCATAGCACAAGATCCGGCGAATGCTGAGTTCCTTGGCAAGCCGGAGCCCGTGTATGAGTGCCTCATATTCAGCTACATTGTTGGAGGCGGCAATGTGGATTTGCAGCAATATCTGAGCTTGTCGCCTTTTGGAGAGGTCAGCACGATGCCGGCTACCAGACCGGTGCGCATCTTTGAACCATCAAAGTGCATCCGCCAATGGGTGGAGTCTGGCTTTGGCGGCAGGTACTGGGTCTCGGCCAGTCGACGAGGAAGTCAGCCCGCGCTTGTGACTTGATGGCGGTGCAAGGCTGGTAGTAGATGGTGTATGGGGCCAGATCTATGGCCCATTTGGCCACTCGGCCTGAAGCGTCTCGGCTTCCAATGCTCTCAGCAAGCGGAGCAAAGCAGACAACAGTAATTGGGTGCTCTTGAAAGTAAGGCTTCAGCTTCTTGGCGGCAAATTGCACACCATAGCACATCTTCTAATAGTGGGGGTAGTTCTGCTTGGAGGCGGACAACGCTTCACTCAGGTAGTACATCGGCCTCTAGACTGGCAGTGCTTTGCCCTCCTCCTTGCGCTCCACCACTATGACCGTGATGACCACCCGACTGATGGCGGCGATGTAGAGGAGCATGGGATCTTTATCAGTCGGAGCCGCCAGGATAGGCGGAGTGGTCAACATCTTCTTGAGCTAGAGAAAATCTTCGTCCGCCTTGTCGTTCCACTCGAAAAAGGTGGTCTTCTTCATGAGCTGGTATAGGGGAAGAGCCTTCTCGCCCAGCGGACTGATGAAATGGCTGATGGATGCTAGGCAGCCGATGAACTTCTGTATGTCCAGCAGTCGGGTGGGCACCTCCATCTTCTTGATGGTCTTGATCTTCACAGGGTTGCACTCTATGCCGCACTCTGAGACCAGAAAGCCAAGAAGCTGGCCGGCTGGTACTCCGAAGATGCATTTCTCCGGGTTGACCTTGATTTGGAAATCGGCGCAAGTTCTCAAATGTCTCCTTGAGGTCTTCTAGCAGCGTGCCATGCTTCTCTGTCTTCACCACCACATCGTCCATGTAAACATGGGCGTTTCTGCCGAGTTGCTTGAGGAGACACTTCTGCATGCAACGCCGAAATTTGGCGTCGGCATTTGTCAAGCCGAACATCATGGTCAAGTAGCAGAAGGCTCCCAATGGCATGATGAAGGCGCTCTTCAGCCTGTCGGCCGGGTTCAGTTTGATCTCATGGTACCCTGAGTATGCATCCAGAAAACTCAACAGCTCGCATCCGGCTATGGAGTCTATCACTTGGTCAATTCTTCTCAAAGCAAAGGGATCATTGGGGCAAGCTTTGTTGAGGCTGGTATAATCAATACACATGCGTCACTGCTTATTCTTCTTCAGCACGAGAACTGGGTTGGCCAACCATTCTGGGAAAAATACTTCCATGATAAAGCCGGCTGCTAGAAGCCGGGCTATCTCTTCACCAACAACTCTTCTCTTTTCTTCTGACAAGCGGCGCAAGGGTTTCCACTAGTAGAAAAAGGGCCTATTGTCCCGGTTGGTAAGGGCCTTTAGTCCCGGTTGGTGAACCGGGACTAAAGGGTCGGTACTAATGCCTCCCCCCTTTAGTCCCGGTTCAATCCAGAACCGGGACAGAAGGGCCTCCACGTGGCCTGTCCCCTGAGCCCAGGCAGGAGGGCCTTTGGTCCCGGTTGGTGGCACCAACCGGGACCAATAGGCATCCACGCGTCAGCGTTTATGTGGTTGTGGTTTTTGTTTTTTTTGAAAGGGGGGGGGGTTGGGGGGTTTTGGGGGGTTAATTTAGGTGTTTCATATATTGTGCTATAGCTAGCTAATTAATAGAGAGAAGTGTCCTCTCTTTTGTCCGTGCTTGGTCGACGCTACGTACCATACATACATACGTATAGAGAGGACTAGCTAGACACGCTAGCTAGCTAGTAAGCAAACAGAAGATCGTCATGAACATATATGCATACAGAGAGAAGTGATATCGACCACCTCTCCTTCTCCGAGAGATTGGTCGAACAAACAAGTTCTCGTATATCTATCCGACACTACCGGCTACATATATACAATAATTATCTTTTACAAATATATAATCTCCTAAAATACGGACGCGTGGTCCACATAGTATTCTCCGTCTTCAGCGATCACGTGGTCAAGAAAGAATGCCGCCAATTCCTCTTGAATTGCTCGCATACGATCTGGTGCTAGGAGTTCATCCCGCATCCGAAACATCTAATTTTAAGAAGGGGGTCAATACATATATATATATATATATATATATATATATATATATATATATGAATGAATGAAACTCAACACAAATGATGGTAATAAAATAAAATTGTGAATATTGTTATTTACGCACTTCATATTGTTTGTCGGAGTAGCCCCGCTCACAGGTTGTGTGGCGGATGGACTCGCAAATGTAGTATCCACAGAAATCATTCCCTTGTTCCTGCCACAACCACTTTACAAGAAATAGAGGTCAATCAAACTGATAATTAGCAAGCATGCTAAATGGTATCGATGAAACTAGCGCTTGAATCACTAGGAGATGCCTGGAATATGCTACTATATAGTACTTACTTTCGGGTGCCTAAATTGCAGCTTCTTCGGTAGTCCTGGAGCTTTTTTGGTGAATTTTCTCCAAGCCCTGCCATACAGAGAAAACAATTACTTGATATCAGAAATGAACAAATTAAGTTGCTGATATGGTGGATAATGATCGATTTAACTTACTTCTCGAGCATTTCAGTCATGTCCGCATACTCCTTGGGATCTTTTCGCTTGGAGTCTAAGACAGTTACTACTCCCTTCTCAAGCTTAATCTCTAGGAGAATATAGTGATAGCTGCGCACACATGCATAACTCATCAATATTACATTACTATAACCTGGACTAATAAGGAAACCGAATATGCCACAAGACAGTAACACTCACTTGAAGTTGTAAGGAAAGAGTATTATATCTTTGTGTTCATTTATTTCCAACGATCGTAGCAAGTTGGCCTCGGTTTCTTGGGCACGATATTGAACCTCAGTTGCATCTATGAGATACGTGTTAATGAACCCAATATCCCCCACTTGTCTTTTCTTCAATTCGGCGATCTTCAATCTGCATAATATAGTGAGCATAATTATAAATACATGCAAATGAAAGGGCTGAGTTATATAGAGAGACTTAATGACGGAAGTAGTACTACTTACAGACAGTAGGAGGTGACCGTTGCTTTATCGATGGCCAATTGATTGAAAAACTGATAGAACTCCTCAAATGGAATAGGCAATAGTTCAATTCCAAGGAGGTCATGCTCCTTTTTAACTCTCATATACAAAGTATTCCTCCCCTCAGACTCTTTGCAGGTTTTCATGTACCAATCATGCACTCTTCGCATCATCATTGATAGAGAACTTTCAACTTTGACGAGAGGCTTCCCGTACTCGTATCTTTGTATCTGCACCTCCAAGATATCATAATGTACATCGTCGGGCAGGTAATTTGCAGGATTGCCATAAACAGGCACCATCCTCGGATCGACGATGTCGCTAGCAGGCACCTTGAGCGGGGGGCACGATTGCTTCGCTTGTTCGCCGAGCTGGGCAATTTGTTTCCCAGCTCGTCGTTCTTTCATCCTTTGATCACTTTTAGTACTTCCTGACCTCTCCGCTTCGGCAAATGCCTTTCCAATAATGCGCTCATAGTTGCCTTTCGGCGAAGACTTGGGTGGTTTTCTCAGGGCAGCCAGAGTGCGCTTCCCTTTCACCGGATCTACCTTCTCCTCCAGAGGTGGATGTCTCTTTGCTTTCAACCCTTGAAACCAGTCATCCACTTCGGTCTGCGCGATCTTCATGTTTTCCTCCTCGCTCCTCTCGTACGGTAACTTCTCTGGAGTCTTCAGATTAGGACCGAATCTGTATCTCCTCCCGCCTTTGGCTGTACTGCTAGACGCCGGCAGAGTAGACGGAGCGGATGTCTTCTTTCCTTGCTTACGAGGTGGAGGAGAAGGACTGCGACGCGCCGTAGAAGCCGGAGCGGCGGCAAGTCTCTTCTGCCCTTGCTGACGAGGCGGAGAAGGAGGAGGCTGGCTGCTCGGGCGCGCCGGCGCAGGCGGAGAAGGAGGCGGAGTGCCGCCACGCGCCGGAGAAGGAGCGGGCCGAGTGCCCTGATCGTCACTCGCCGGTGGAGGAGGCGGAGTGCCCTGACTCGCCGGAGGAGGAGGAGGAGGCGGAGGCATCCAGTTCGGAAGGTTGATGAGATCCTTCCGCCATAGGCATGGAGTCTTCAGAGCAGAACCCAGCCGATACTCCCCTTCACTGGTAGGGTGGTCAAGCCGGAGGTCCTCAAATCCCTCTGTTATTTCATCGACCATCACCTTAGCATATCCTTCTGGAATCGGCCGATAGTGAAAAGTTGAGTCGGGTTTAGTAGGATAAACAGAGCCAACAGCCGCCTTGACCTTCAAATTGCTCCATTGCGCCATAAGGTGGCAATTTTCAGCATCCGTGATAGCATCCACGGGATAGCTGGCAGGAGCCGTCAAGGCATGCTCTGGCTGAAGCAGCTCAGTGGAAGCCACGCTGCTTTTCCGCTGAGATGGCGGGGTAGCTTCGGGGGAAGCTTCGGCAGGTCGTTTGCTGCGATCTGCTTCTCGTTCCTCTAGCCCCATTACCCTTTCGTGCAGCGACTGCAGTTGGCTCTGCTCCAGTTTCTTCCTCCTCTCGTGGGTTTTGTAACCCCCTGCGTCCGGAAATCCAGCCTTCCACGAAACGGAGCCTGGCGTGCCTCGTGTCCGTCCAGGGTGCTCAGGATTGCCGAGGGCCATTGTGAGCTCGTCCTTCTCCCTGTCTGGAACGAACGTCCCTTGCTGCGCTGCTTCGATATATTGCTGAAGCTTCTTGACTGGTATGTCCAATTGTTCCTCCGTCCAAATCCACTTCCCTGTTATAGGGTCCAAGGATCCGCCGAACCCAAAGAACCAAGTTCGGCAACGTTCTGGCCAGTTCATTGTCTCTGGTTCGATCCCTTTATCAAGCAGATCATTCTCAGCCTTGGCCCACTTAGGCTGGGCTACGAGGTAGCCACCTAACCCCGTGCGATGATGAAGCTTCTTCTTCTCAGCATTTCTCTTGTTTGTCGCCGACATTTTTTTACTCTTTTCCGATGTCTTGTGGGCCACAAATGCGGGCCAGTCATCTCTGATCTTCTCATATTTGCCAATGAATTCTGGTATCTGATTTTTTTCGACATACCTATTGAGGTCTTTCTTCCAATTCCTGAATAGGTCTGCCATCTTCCTCAGAGCAAAAGACTTGATTAATGGCTCTATAACTGGCTTCTCCGGATCATCCTCCGGCGGTAGGGTGAAATTTGACTTCAGCTCAGTCCAAAGATTCTCTTTCTGCATCTCATGGACATAAGACACCTCAGGGTCTTCGTTCTTAGGCTTATACCATTGCTGGATGCTGATCGGGATCTTGTCCCTAACCAGAACCCCACACTGAGCAACAAATGCCTTCTTTGTCCGGTAGCGTTCAATCGGTTGGCCGTCGCGCGCGATTTGTATGATCTCAAACTTTTCATCTGAGCTCAACTTTTTCTTCGGGCCTCGTCTCTTTACCGAAGTTGTGCTCGATCCGGAGGGCTAGAAAAAAGAACAAAGACGAGAGTTAATTAATATGTGTACATACCAAAACAATGAATGCATCAATTATCTAGTCAGCACAGGCTTAACTAATATATATACCTGGTCAGACTCGGTTTGCTGATCACCAGCGGCGTCCTCACGGTCTACTTCTTCACCCTCTCCTTCTTGCACAGACATTGGGTCATCGGAGACATGTAAATCAATGAGGAGAGGGCCAGCTGCTTCTTCACCCTCTCCTTCCAGACCATCGTTGTCGTTGAGAAACATCGAGAGGGCATCACTTCCTCCTGCGATTATGTCCCTCAACAACGCTTCTTGTGCTTCGTCTCGGGGGGTGTCCATAGTTTCTACAAATATTTACAACATGGCAATTATTATTCAAACATGACATATATGGATATATTAGTGGCAAACGTAGAACTAGCTAGCTAATCACAATAAGGATTCGTCTAGGGTTTGGGGTGGCCTCGACAATGCTTCAAGGGTTAGGGGGTGACCTCGAGAACGCTTCAAGCTAGGAGGGGGTAATATCGACCCCCCCCCCACGTGTTGAAGCTATCGGGAGGGGGTCGGCGTTGAACAGTACATCTATGTCCCACAAGTGACGTGGGCATCGACGTGGGCATCGACGCCCACAAGCTATTGGATTTCTTCAATACTTTGACACTATAGGAACCCTCGACCCTGAAACCTTTGACCCTTGACCCCTTAACAACCCTCGACCCTCTACCCTAGTTCCCGACCCTCGACCCCTCGGCGATCCTCGACACCCTCGTTATATCGACAACGACGCAACATACATATACATGGGAAAATAATGTTATCGGGGAGGGGGTATCGGTACCCCCCCCCTCGTGTCAAAGTTTCTTCTTTCTCCTCTATTCCTTTCTTTCTTCTTCTCCTCTTCTTTTCTTCTTATCCCTCGAGAAAGGAAAATAAGGAAAAGGAAGAAAAGAGGAAGAAGGAAGAAGGAAGAAGAAGAAGAAAAAAAAGAAGAAAAAAAGAGGAGAAGAAGAAAAGAATAGAGGAGAAGAAGAAAAAATAGAATTTTTTTCTATTTTTTCTTCTTCTCCTCTATTCTTTTCTTCTTCTCCTCTTCTTTTTCTTCTTTTTTCTTCTTCTTATTTATTTCTCCTCTTCTTCCTATCTCCTCTTCTTCTCCTTTCTTCCTCTTCTTTTTTCCTTTTTCCTCTCATTCTTTTTCTTCTTCTTGTATTGCTTGTTTTTTTAAAATAATGTTCAAATAAAAATCTATGAACATAAAACATATATACACACAGAGAACATATATACATTTTTATAAAAATGCAAAAAACAAAAAAATTTAAAAAAAAGACATATAAAAAGATATACATACATACATTTTTCTTTCATATGAACATACATACATACATTTTTCTAAATATACATCAACATATATGTTTTTCTAAATATACATCAACAAAATTTAAAAAAATCTAAAAATTATATGAAGAGGATC
Source organism: Triticum dicoccoides (assembly GCF_002162155.2). Lineage (NCBI taxonomy): Eukaryota > Viridiplantae > Streptophyta > Magnoliopsida > Poales > Poaceae > Triticum > Triticum dicoccoides. The sequence continues at coordinate 598,518,159 of NC_041393.1, forward strand.
GAGGGGACAGGGAGGAAAGGGGGTCGCCGGAGCCGGACCGAACGGGGAGGAGGGGCAGC
>NC_041393.1:598518458-598519187 GCF_002162155.2 Triticum dicoccoides
TCCCGGTTGGTGCCACCAACCGGGACCAAAGGCCAATTTTCAGCAGCCCAAAGGGAGGGATGTGGCGGCCTTTGGTCCCGGTTGGTGGCACCAACCGGGACTAAAGGGGGGCATTAGTCCCGGTTGGAGCCACCAACCGGGACCAAAGGCCTTGTGCTGCCCCGCGCCAAATGTTTAGTCCCACCTCGCTAGTTGAGAGGGAGCCGCACCAGTTTATAAGGTGCGGTGCGGCTCCCCTCTCGAGCTCCTCTCTAAAGCAGGCTTTCGGGCCTAACTCTGCCATCTGTGCCTGTGGGCCTACTGGGCCTTCCACGGGCCTGAATCCTGGCCCATAGGGTTTCTAGTCGTATTCAGGCCGTGGGGGCCCAGTAGGTGGCATTTTTTTTTGTTTTTTTGTTTTATTTGTTGCTTTATTTAGTTTATTTTGGTTTTAGTTTATTTTTCTGTTAGTGCCATTAGTTTTCAAATCTGAAAACTCTTTTTTTGTTTTCTTTGTTGCTTTATTTATTTTATTTTGTTTCTACTTACAACAAAATACTTATTGTTGCTATTTTTATTTTTTTTCAGTTTTTTGTTCTGTTTTCTGCATTATTTAGTTTTTGTTGTTTTTTTCTTTATTTTTTAATTCGTTTTGCTTTTAGTTTTAGAAAAATTATAAACTTTCTGTTAGTGCCATTAGTTTTCAAATCTGAAAACTCTTTTTTTGTTTCCTTTGTTGCTTTATTTATT
>NC_041393.1:598519373-598531298 GCF_002162155.2 Triticum dicoccoides
TTTTTAATTCTTTTTGCTTTTAGTTTTAGAAAAATTATAAACTTTCTGTTAGTGCCATTAGTTTTCAAATTTGGAAACTCTTTTTTTGTTTTCTTTGTTGCTTTATTCATTTTATTTTGTTTCTACTTACAATAAAATACTTATTGTCGCTATTTTTAGTTTTTTCCAGTTTTTTGGTTTTGTTTTCTGCATTAATTATTTTCTTTTGGTTTTTTGCTTTATTTTTTAATTCTTTGAAATTTGTGTGAATAGTTAAATTGAATTCTTTGAAATTTGTGTGAATTTGAAGTTTGTGATTAACTTTACTAGTGCCATTATTTTTTCAGTTCTACTTAGAAATAAATACTTACAGTTTTTTTGGTGATTTCTTTTTTCTTTTAGGTCACAAAAAATAAAAACTTCTCTGTTAGTGAACATAGATGCACTTATAGAGAAAATTAAACATAAATTAATAATCAATTTTTATTTATAAATTTAGGTCCAATTTCCTCTATAGGTGCATCTATTTTCACTTTGAGAGGAGGTCAACAACAGAGAGAGGGACGGGCTTATAAACAGGTGTGGGCGCCCTTCTGTTGGCGAGGTGGGACTAAAAGCTGGGTGCAACGAGGGCCAACCCTTTAGTCCCGGTTGGTGGCATGAACCGGGACTAAAGGTAACCCTTTTGGTCCCGGTTCATGCCACCAACCGGGACCAATAGTGGTGGGCCAGGAGCCAGGACCATTGGTCCCGGTTCGTCCCACCAACCGGGACCAATGGCCCACGGGGCCCGGCCGGCCCCCTGGGCTCACGAACCGGGGCAAATAGCTCCATTGGTCCCGGTTCTGGATTGAACCGGGACTAATGGGCTAAACTGGCCTGGACGAAATCCCTGTTTTCTACTAGTGTTCCTAACCAGCTTGACGTCAGGTCGGACATGTAGCTTGTGCTCGGCGAAATCCGTCGGGACACCCGGCATGTCTTTGGGAGACCATGCAAAGATGTCCTGATTCTCACGGAGGAAATCGACGAGCTCTCTTTCCTATTTACTGTCGAGGTTTGCACCTATGACAGCGTGCCTCTCCGGGTGCTTCGGGTCCAAGGGTATATTTTTTGTTTCCTTTGCCGGCTTGAACGAGCCCTCAATTTCCGACTCGTTGGGATTGGGTGACATTTCCGGCTGCTTGCCTGCCATCACCACAACCCGGTCAAGGAGCCTCTTTTCATCTGCAATCACAAGGGACTCCGCCAGCCGGCTGCTGTCTACAACGCAGGCGGACAACTTCTTGTAGTCTCTGACTATGGTCAGGATTCCCTTGGTAGTCGGCATCTTCATCTTGAGGTAAGCATAGTGGGGGACCGCCATGAACTTGGCCAGAGCAGGCCGGCCAAGTAGCACATGGTAGGGGATCTCAAGGTCCACCACCTCAAACCAGACTGGCTCTCAGCGGAAGTGATTCTTGTCCCCGAAGAGAACATCGATCTGGGTCTTGCCGATTGGTGAGCAAGAAAGGCCAGGGACTATGCCATGGAATACAGTCCGATTGGGGTGAAGCTGCTTCTGCTTGATTCCCAACTTCTCCATCGTGTGACGGTACAGGATGTTGATGCTGATGCCGCCAACTATCAGGACTTGGGAGAAACGAGCTGCCCGCCTCTCTGTTGTCAAGGTGGCATCTAAGACAAAGGCATAAGAACCAGGGGAGGGCATCACCTCCGGGTGGTCAGTCCTGCTCCAACTAATGGGTTTCTTAGACCAGTGCATGAACTCTAGGGTATCTAACGCCACTGCATGTACTTCTTGCTGTTGCTCCCATCTGCTGCGCCTGTCATCGGCCACACTGGTGAACACGATGTAGGCTCCGTCCTCCTCTGGATACTCATCTTGTATGGCGCCGATTGGCCGAACCGCCGGCTGCTGGGGCAAAGTAGGTGGCGGGCCGGTAGGCGGAGCAGGCAGGAGTCCACCTCCCTTGGCGATTCTGGTGAGCCAATGGCACTTCCAAGTGGTGTGGTTGGACGGCTTCGCGCCGCTATGGAACTTGCAGGGTGCATCAAGAGTTTTCTCGTACGAAAAGGCGGGCAACCAATTGGGCTAGCCGCCCTTCTGACGCTTGGGCGGAGGATGCCCTTCCGGCTGCTGGTCCTCGACTGTCGCCACATGCCGACTGGTGGAAGCCGGGTGTGGGGTCTTGTGCTTGTTGTCGCTTGGTTGCTGTCGCTGACTGGTGTCACCAGCTGGAGTCCGAGGAGCCAGAGGAGCTACCTTGCCGAACGCACCGACTAGGATCTCCGCCTTCATGGAGGAATCGGCCGTGGCGTGTTTGTCAGCGATGATCAGCAGTTCGTCGAGAGTCGCAGGCTCGTCACAGAGAAGTCGTTGCTTGAGGAGGGTGCCCTCTCAGCACCCGGCGGTGAAGTATTCGATGGCCTGCACCTCGTGCATGCCTTCACAGGAGTTGCGTAGCTCGGCCCAGCGCGTGAGATAGTCGTGAGTTGATTCGTTGGGCCCTTGGACGCACAAGGAGAGCTGGCGGAGCTTGGGAGGCCGCTTGTAGGTCCTGGTGAAGTTGCGGATGAAGGCTTCAGTGAAATCAACCCAGCTGTTGATGTTGTGGGGCTTTAGGCCGTTAAGCCATGTCCGGGCTGTGCCTTGAAGCATGAGCGGGACGTACTTCACGGCAACGCGCTTGTTGCCGTTTGCTATGCTGACGGTCGTGGAGTAGTCGACCAGCCATTCCGCCGGCTTCACGGACCCGGTGTATTTGGGCATATCTCTTGGGAGCATGAACCCCTTGGGGAAGGGCTCGTCTCGGATTCGAGGGCCAAAATAGGGCGGACCCAACACGTCTTCTTCTTCTAGCACTAGGGATCGGTTGAGGCAGTCGATCCGATGGCGGGCGTCGTTCTCTCCGACTCCTTCTCGGCGGCCAAGGCAGTCGCCGAGTGTCGGGTGCGTGACAGGCAGCGGAGTGGGATGCCTTTCTCCGCGAGGCGGAGGGGGAGGCGGGTCGCCTTATCGCTCCATAGCTCGAGGGCGGTCGTATGTGTCACGCTCGATGGACAGGTGAGTCCGACTGCGGCTGGCAGTCGGCTCATTGCCTCTTTTGCCACGGACACCACCAGTCGGTGTCCGAGATGTCACACCATGATCCTGACGATGGGGCGGTTTGTCATTCCGCCGGACGGGCGCTTCAGCGCGGCAGCCGGCTTCATGCTGCTCGGCGGCTGCGTCAAGGAGCTGCTGGACGCGCTCCGTCATGTGGCGACGCTCGTTGCCCTCGTACTTGTACAGCTCATCTATCACCACCTGGGCGGCTCGTATGTTCTCCGCGGGCGTGGCGTAGATGGGACGATCCATCCCGAACATGCTGGCGATGGTCGTGCCATGCTTTCGGATTGAGCCGATGCGGCTAGGCCCCTCGGGAGCCGGCGTGCCGCCGACGGCCCGGTCCATCTTGCGTTGGTAGGCTTCCGAGAGGCGTCGCATGCTGGCCAGTCGATTGGTGCTTTCGACGAGCTGGACGCGTGTGCTTCCAGCATCTCAGTGTCTGCGTCTTCTGGGATGGGCGTTGACAAGTCTCGTAGCGCCACATCGAGTGGGTCTCGAACGCCTCCGTTCGAGTGCTCGCCACTGTGGATGAAAAGCACCTCCGTGATGGTGCTCCCGCTGCTATGCTCGCGAGGAGGTGGCTCGTCGTAGACCACCACGTTGGTGGGGAACGCATCAAGCGACGCCGTGTGGGAGTCGACGATCATCGGGTCGGTGGAGCCAACAGACTCCAAGTCCACGGCAGGCTTGCTGGTGACGTGGAGCTGGTAAAGGAGGCTGACAAGGCGGCTCTCAGGGCAGTCGGTGCCTGCATCGGACGCCGGCTCGTCGAAGAGACGGATCTCACAAACAAGGTCGGCGAGGCAGCTTGCTGCGCAGACGATCTGCCCGTCGTGCAGCGTGTCAAGGCTGACACCGTCGGGCGTGCTGGGCTGGCTGTGCTCACCAGGAAGGAACAAGGTTCCCATCCAGAGCAGGTCTCCGGATGACGGTGCACCTCGCCCCATGGTGTGCGCCAAATGTCGGGGGTTGGGTGCGACATATGCCAAAGGATGGCTTATCATGGTGGGAGCAAGTAGAACGTCACCGGTGCCTGGAAGCAGGATGAGGCGTAGACACGAATGCCGATGCACTTTACCCAGGTTCGGGGCTCTCCTAGGAGATAACACCCCTAGTCCTACTCTAGGGGGTCTCCGCTTGATCACTAAGGCACTAGTGAGTACAATGGTGCTCCTTGAGCTGTATGCTAGAGGTAGAAGGAGGCAGGGCTAGCTCTCTTCTTCCTCTAGATGTGAGTCTAGTTCTACCAGGTTGGCAACCCTTTGCATGGGTGCCCTGGGGGGTTTATATAGGCCTACCACCCAGGGGTACAATGGTAACTTGGTCGAGTGTAGGACCCGGCTGTCACTATCTCTGGTCGCCGGCTTCTCCACCGGCAGCTGGGGCCCGTCGCCTGGTGGGCCCCTCCGACTGGTCTGGTACGGAGCCCACATGCCGCTTCCGTCGCTGGCAGGTCTAGTTGGTGGCTGATCACTGTAGCCATGATGCTAATGACGCAGGCTTGGTCAGGGGAGTGTGGCTACAGTCCTGCCGCCAGGTGGGAGATCACTTTAGCCACACCACGGCTTATCTGGTTAATGGTGCACGGGTCCCGAGGAAGGAATGGGCCGCCTGCTGGAGGCTAGCCTCTCTTAAGTCCGGCTGGTCTGGCTTCAGCCGTCTTCCGGGCTCTCACTACTGGTAGGTCCTGCCGCCGGCAGGCCGTACTGCCAGGCCGACGTGGGAACAGGGCTCCGCCTCCCAGGAATGACGTCAAGGGGGGAGTGGCAACAGTGTCACGTTGTGCGGAGATCTCCGCCTGTACGGGGCACTGTGGCCACGCCAAGTGTCGTGGTTCTAAGCCTGACAGTAGAATAGGGGGTAGGTATGGAGAGGCAAGATCCTAGCTATGGAGTAGTTGTATACGCAATAGATTTACGAGTTCAGGCCCTTCTCGGAGGAAGTAACAGCCCTACGTCTCGGAGCCCGGAGGCGGTCGACTGGATTATGTGTCTATGAGTTACAGGGGTGCGAACCCTTTACACTAAGGAGGGGGTGGCTTATATAGAGTCTGCCAGACCCCTCCGGCCCTCGGTTATGCAAGGTTTAAAGTACATTAAGGCCTGCCGTTACTGGTAACGCCCTACATAAGGTGCTATCATGACCATAAAGACTACTTAATTACAGACCATTTGGGTGCAGAGTGACTCTAGATCTCCTGGGGGTCGAGTTAGTGGCTTCATGGTCGACTGTCTTCGAGTCTATCGAGTGAAATCCTTCGAGGTTGACTAAAAGGTAGTTTCTTCTATAGGCGTCCTTGGGGAGGGTACCTTGGATAGGTCCATGACCCTACCCTAGGTACATGGCTTCATCATTAGCCCCCGAATGGATCGAGGTTTGAGTGAGGAAGGAGTTGAGAATTCTTCCGACCTGTTTTTCGTGCTACGAGTATGTCTTGTTCTGGATCAATGACTTTAAGTGATGGCATCAACTTCTTTTTCAGTCGCCTTGATCCATTCTTTGTATCTGTCGAGTGACTTTTCTGTGCCTGGAGATTCCCAAGCGACGGATCGGAGGAAATCTCCGGTCTGACAAGTTGCTCTGATGTTCGCGGATTTAGCGGGATTCGAATTTCGGGAAGCGCGCGAGGCGGAGGAGGCCGCGGTACTCGGATGGGATAAGGCAGGGACGCCTCGATCTTCACGCCACCTTTTTCGGCACGTATCACGCGCTCGACTGTTGTGGGATTTGACAGGATCGTCCGGGCCTACCAGCCAGCCACTCGGAAGCGACTTCATATAAGGCGCCGGACGGGGTTTTTTTTAACAGTGCGCCCTCATTTTCCCCTCCCTCTTCCTCAGATTCACCTGCTGCGTTCGCCACCATCCCAGCGCTGCTGCTCTATGCCTCCTTCGCCGGCGACGATGGCGAAGGAGAAGACGGCGGCTTTGGAGCGGGTGAAGAAGGCGACGGTGAAGGCGAAGGGGAGGGCGACCAGTCGGGGCAGATCCTCATCGCGGGCTGGTCTGCCGCAAGGCTGGATCCAGGGAGACTGGATCCACTCGACCATCCGCCAGAAAGACCTCGACAACCTGGCTAATGAGGGACTGATCCCTCATGGATCAGCGAGGCTTCCGGGGAAGGAGTGGCAGCCGCAGCCTTAGGAGGGTGAGTGCGTCCTACGCACGTCGACCGCAGGTTTTCTCTGCCGCCCAACCCTTTCTTCCGGGGATTTCTAAACTTCTTTCGCGCACAACTCCACCACTTCACACCCAACTCTATCGTATATCTCGCCGCTTTCGTGTCCTTGTGTGAGAACTTCTTGGGTTGTCGGCCGCATTGGGGACTTCTCAAACACATTTTCACTTGTCACTCCCAGACGGTGAAAAAGGCTAATCCGAGTGACGAGATAACCCAAGTAATGCAGATGTGTGGGGGTCTTGGGGTTCAAATGAGGAGTAAAAGTGCTTTTCCAGCCATGGTCCTTCCCTAGTCAGTCCGAGGGTGGCAGTCGACCTGGTTCTACTGCCAAGACCAACCGATACCAGGGCAGTCGACTGGACTCCCTCCTTTCTCCATGGACCGAGTGAACAAGCCGCCCTCTCTGAAGGTGGTCCCGGAGGAGAAGGCTCAGGTTAAGGTGTTGGTCGAGTGTGTAGTCCAGCTCATCCATGACGGGGTGACTGGCATGGATCTTCTGGAGGTTTTCCTTCAACGGTGCATTCAGCCACTTCAATATCGAGGCCATCCGATGTGGATGTACTCTGGTACTGAAGACACCACTCCGGTCCACCCGGAGGAGGTCGACGATGCCACACTGGAGTGGTGGCTGACTGCCATCACAGGGAACAAAGATAACCCCCATGGAGCCAGGAGGATCCCTCCACTCGACCAGTCATATGAACCAGACAAGGTCCAATTACGTACCTCCGACTGTGATCTTGTTTCCTTCATTCCGTTTTGCTACAATTCAGTCGACTGACTTTTGTCTTGTTTGTTGTCTTCCAAGTTACTACTGAGATGTACTCGATGCCCAACGGGGCGCATGAATAGGCCGAGGAGGAGGAAGGGAGCGGGGGTGAAAGCCAGGAGGAGTGGGAATCCGATGGCGAGGAGGATGAAGAAGATGCCCGCTTTGGTGAGGAAGAGGAGGAGGAAGCCGAGCCTCCCCGTACTGAAAGACGATCCAAGCTCACCCATGACCCCGCAGTCGAGCATGGCAAGGCGGCCGTGCCTGTCGGGCAGTCGACTAAACGCCCTCGGACAACCTCTCCGGCGCCGACTGAGAAAGCGTTGAAGCAACCCCGAGCAGCGTCATCAAAACCGAGGAAGGCCCTGCCGAAGATGAGGATGGTGATTCCCACTATTTCCGGGTAATGGCAGAACTTGTGTTTTCTTATTTAACATGGATACACTCTTGGTCGACTCGTTAGCTGACCAACTAATTTCCGAAATCGCAGTGCTGCTACTTCTGAGACCTCAGTCAGGCATGAAGATCAAGAAATGGAGGATGCTGCCACTTCCAACCCTGGTATGATCTCTGTAGTTTCGCTTTCGGTCGATTGGATCTTCATTTTTAACTTTGAATCTTTCCTGTAGCTCCACCTAATATCATCATTGATCTCCCTGATGATGATGATGAGGAGCCTCTGATGCAAAGGAGGAACAAGAAAGCGCCTGCTGGCAAGACTGCTCAGGTTGTATCAGCACCTGAGACGCTGGTTCCGGAGGGAGACAACGTCACTCGGACTACCGTGTCTTTTTCTGTGCCACTGACAAGTGCTCGCCCTTCGTCGTCGAGTGCTGATCCGCCTTCCCTCTTCGCCACACACCACGTCCCAGACGACCAAGCAGGTGATGCTAAGGAAGCTATACGCCAGGCGGGGGTCATGATGGACCAAGTGAAGGTGATCCGAGATGCCAGCCAAGCAGCTTATGATGCAAGATCAGCTCTTCAGAGCAATGTCCAGGTTAGTTGATCACCGCTTGTTCTGTTAGGATATGGTACCTCAAAACTCTTCTTTCTGAAAATCTTAGTATCTGTACACCCACTGGGTGTGTCGATTGACTGTTTGGATTGGTGGGGGCATGCTGAGTGCACCCACTGGGTGTAGTCCCCGAGACTATGGTGGACTGCTGGCAGTCGACTGTAGTCTCTACACTTTGAATTTGTTCAATCTAAGTTCTCCGCTCGATCTGGTCGAGTGGAATTTTGGAACCAGTGGGGGCACGCTGAGTGCACCCACTGGGTGTAGTCCCTGAGACTATGGTGGACTGCTGGCAGTCGACTATGGTCTGAAGAACATTTTTTTGAAACTGTGGCTGACTGCTAGCAATTAGCTATGATTTAGGATCATAACCTTTTTGTCTCTTTCGGTCGACTGATCGAACCGAGCCGGTAGAACCAGTGGGGGCATGCTCAGTGCACCCACTGGGTGTAGTCCCCGAGACTACAGTTGAATATTTTGATTCGGCTGTAGTCTTAGAAATGCTATGATTTTTCTCTTAGTCACTGGGAAGTGACCTATCTTTGATGTCTGTCGACTGATCTTTCGCAGAAATCTTGCGAGCTTGTGGCTCGTTATATTGAGTTGGAGAACAAGCATATCCAGCTCGAACTTGATCTGAAGCTTGTCCAGGAGAACTTCACGGAGGCGAATGAGGAGCCAAAAGGTATGTTTGGTGAGAACCTTGACGACTGCCCTTATTTTTTGTCCATTCCTGAGTCTGATCTCACTGTCACTTTGCAGATAAACTGAAGGAGGCTCTGAAGAAGAAGGACCTTGACCTCACCGAGGCGCAGAAAGCGGCTTCGGACAAGATGAAGCTCACAGAAGAAAAGCTGGCTTCAGTCAGCAAACTTGAAGAGGAGAATACCAATCTGAAAGCTGCTCTCGATGCGGCCAAGAAGGAGGTCAGTCGACTGAAGAATGACAAGATAGCCCTGAGTGACAAGGCTAGCGAATTGATGGGGAAAAAGAACGATATGGAGTCTTATCTGGAGGGGCTCGCCAAGAAGTTATTCCTCATGCTTGAAGGTAATCTTTTCTATCCGATTGACTTGTTATCGTCGACTCTTCATAGAACTGTTGGCTTAACTTCAAACTGTGCTTATAGAATTCTGCCAAAACTTCAAGGAGGAGACCAGTCGACTGGAGCCAAACTTGGACCCCATTAACTCCCCTGTGAAGGACGAGGCTGCTATGGACGTGTTCCGACTGGAATCTCACATCGCTGGAGTGGTCGACTACCTCGCTCGACTGAAGGTTGCGTTGTCGCGGATCGACACGACACTTTGGCCAAGGGAGACCCTTCTCGAATCTTTAATGACTCGACTAAATGACGTTCCAGGTCGAGTGCAGGAATGGAAGAAGTCTTCCGCCAGGTGTGGTGTTGATGTTGCTCCGTCCCTGGTACGCGTTCACTGTAAAGATGCTCAAGAGGACAAGCTGGCGTCCATCAGAGTGGCCAATACCAAGAAGCATGACTTCCAGTCTTTCATGGAGACCTTCATTGCTGCTGCCACTCGGATTGCTGACGGAATCGACCTGGACCAGTTCGTCGCGCCCTCCAGTCCTCCACCCAAGGAGTAAAAAACTTCTATGCTTCACCTTAAATTTGCCTCGGTATGCCGAGTGGTTTTTGTAACTGATAAACTTTTACAGGCTTGATGCATGTGCACTTCTCGATCCGTTATCTGAACTTTGCTTATCGTTGAATATGCTTGCATTTGCCTTTGAGCGAATTTTCTTCTTCACTCGGAATATATTTTAATGCTTGAGACGCAGCTCTGAGGTGGTAAGTCTAGTCGACCTGCGTCTCATCATCCTTGTAGAGCGGAATAGATTAAGAACTTAGGCGAGCACTGGGATGCAGCTAAGCCTCCGAGTGGGAGGCTTGCTCTCCACTCGGTAGTATTTTCAAACACTTAGGCGAGCACTGGGCTGCAGCTAAGCCCCCGAATGGCAGGTTTGCTCTCCACTCGGTAGGATTTTCAAAAACTTAGGCGAGCACTGGGCTGCAGCTAAGCCCCCGAATGGGAGGTTTGCTCTCCACTCGGTAGGATTTTCAAAAACTTAGGCTAGCACTGGGCTGCAGCTAAGCCCCCGAGTGGGAGGTTTGCTCTTCACTCGGTAGGATTTTCAAAAACTTAGGCGAGCACTGGGCTGCAGCTAAGCCCCCGAGTGGGAGGTTTGCTCTCCACTCGGTAGGATTTTCAAAAACTTAGGCGAGCACTGGGCTGCATCTAAGCCCCCGAGTGGGAGGTTTGCTCTCCACTCGGTGGGATTTTCAAAAACTTAGGCGAGCACTGGGCTGCAGCTAAGCCCCCGAGTGGGAGGTTTGCTCTCCACTCGGTGGGATTTTTTGTGGCGTAACTCCGAAGGCGAAGGTAACAGTCGACCTGCACCTCGTCCGCCTTGTGGAGCGCACATTGTATTTGTGGCGTAGCTCGGAAGGAGAAGGTAGCAGTAGACCTGCACCTCGTCCTCCTTGTGGAGAGCACATTGTATTTGTGGCGTAGCTCAAAAGGAGAAGATAGCAGTCGACCTGCACCTCGTCCGCCTTGCGGAGCGCACATTGTATTTGTGGTGTAGCTCGGAAGGAGACGGTAGCAGTCAACCTGCACCTCGTCCTCCTTGCGGAGCGCACATTGTATTTGTGGCGTAGCTCGGAAGGAGAAGGTAGCAGTCGACCTGCACCTCGTCCTCCTTGCGGAGCGCACATTGTATTTGTGGCGTAGCTCGGAAGGAGAAGGTAGCAGTTGACCTACACCTCGTCCTCCTTGCGGAGCGCACATTGTATTAAGTACTTAGGCGAGCACTGGGCTGCAGCTAAGCCCCCGAGTGGGAGGTTTGCTCTCCACTCGGTAGGATTTTCAAATACTTAGGCGAGTACTTGGACTGCAGCTAAGCCTCCGAGTGGGAGGCTGGCTCACCACTCGTTAGGATTTTAAACACTTAGGCGAGTACTTGGACTGCGGCTAAGCCTCCGAGTGGAAGGCTGGCTCACCACTTGGTAGGATTTTAAAGTACTTAGGCGAAACAGATTCGCAGCTAGGCCTCTGTAACGCCCCGGATTCGATGCGCCAGGTGTCAGCCAGTTATTCGTCGTTGTTGCCATGTCATTTGCTTGCGTGTTGCATTTTATCATGTCATCATGTGCATTGCATTGCATACGTGTTCGTCTCATGCATCCGAGCTTTTTCCCCGTTGTCCGTTTTGCAATCCGGCACTCCTATGCCCTCTAGCGTCCCCCTTTTTGTCTCTCGTTGTGAGCGGGTGTTAAACTTTCTCGGAATGGCCCGAGGCTTGCCAAGAGTCCTTGGTATAGCACCGGTAGACCGCTTGTCAAGTTTTGTGCCATTTGGAGGTCGTTTGATACCCCAACGGTTAACCGGGTAACCGTAAAAGCCTCCTTCTCTTTGCAGCCCAACACCCCTTCCAAAGTGTCCCAAAACCCAGCAAACTCCACTCCATGCTCTCGGTCGTTCGATCACGATCGTGTGGGCGAAAACCGCTCCTCATTTGGACTCTCCTAGCTCCCTCTATCTATAAATATGTGTTCCCTCCGAAAATTCCGCAGATGAACCCTAGCAGTTTTCCTCCTCGCGCCGCCGGACGCGTCCGCCCGCGCCGGACATGTCCAGCCTCCACGTCGTCCCGGCCAATCCGGCGACACCACGTCACCTCATCCGCCGCCTCGTCCAACCAGACGCTGCCACGCGTCCCGGCGCTCCGCCGCCCGCCGCCGAAGCCCGCCGGGCCCAGGCGCGGCCCGCCCAGGCCCGCGCGGCCCCCGTCCCCCCCCCCTCCCGCCTGGCTCCTCCCGCCGTCGCCGGAGTTAGCCGCCTCCCG
>NC_041393.1:598531853-598547958 GCF_002162155.2 Triticum dicoccoides
TTGTCCCCGCGCCCGGAAGCCGCCGCCCTTCGTCGCGCCGTCGTCTCCCTCGCCGGATCCAGCCGGCCTCTCCCTTCTCCGGCCATCGTCGCTTCTTCTCCGGCGAGATCCGGTGGATCGGGATGAGATCCACCAGGATCTCAACCAAACGGCCGCCCCGTCTCTGGATCCGCTCGTCCAGGGTCCGCCCCGTCCAATTTTCCCCGAGGTCCAAATTCCACTAAGTCCCAGATCTGTGTAATTATCATGCCATGTTCGTTGCATCGTATCTCTGCATCCCTAGCTCCGTTTTGTGCGTGTAATATGCCAAATTGTTCGCCTCAACAGGTACATCATTTCATTCCATTGAATCATATTCATTTGAGGTCATCTTGATGCCTAAATCATCGTTGCAAGACTGCTTCATAATGCTTTCTGCTATCTGTTAACAGAACTAGCTCTTTTGTCATTTTTGCCATGATTGATGTGTGCATCCTATGAGGTTGATGTCTACATGTGTTTTGATCTATGATATATCTTCTTTACATAGGTGCTTACCATGTATTTTGTGATCAATGTGGTGACTAGCACAAGCATGCAAATTAGGCTTTGTGATATTGCTGTTTTCAGTCCCTGTTCTGCTGTTATTTTGATGCCATGTAAACATGATGCTACAGAGAGTTCCATGCATATTTTGAGATACTTCAGTAAGGGTGTTTTGAACATATGGTTGTTCTATATCCATTAATGCCCTTGGTTGCAATTATAGAGTAGTCTAGTATGTCATTTTCGTGCTCTACTTTTGCTTCAAAATGTTTCCTGGCAGATTGTTTACATATTATTCAATTTTGCCAAGATTGTTGCTAGTGTTCCATGCACCCTATGACCTTGCTATTGCCATGCCTAGCTTCTCAAACATGTCTTCTTACTGTTGGTTGCCTTGCCATGCCATGTATTGCTCTGTAGTGAATTGCACAAGCTCATCTACATGCCTTCATAATTCTGTTTCTGCCATGTATGAATCTGTATTATAACTTGCCATGTTTACGTGAGTGCCATCATATTTTCTGATCCTTTTTGGCTCATGGTCAGTAAGGGACTTTTCATCTATGATTTGTGTAGATTCATGCCATGCCTTTGTTTTCCATGATAAGGTCCTGTAACATGTTGTTTGATAGCTCTAAACATTGCAACCTGATGTTATTTTCTGCAAAGTCTGAAATTGTTATAACTTGCAATCTTACCATGTGTGTTTGAGCATGTTTAGTGATTTCTGGAGATAGTTCAGTGTTCATGTTTTGTAATGCTTTACCTGTACATCATGTCCATGCCTTTTGTTATCATATTGTGGTGCTGTAGCATGTTGTTTTGGTGCTTGCAATATGCCTAGTTGCTGTTTTGGACAGCTTGTCCTTTAAACTTGTATAGAGTGCATGTGTTGAACCGTTGCTCCGTATTGAGTGTGCTCTATATGAAACTTGCTTAGAATTGCATGTAGCTTCATATTATCTTGTTGCATCCTTGTTTTGAGGTGTTTGCTTGATGTTTGGGTGCATTTTGCATCAATGCCATGTTTAACTTGTTTTCCTCATATCTTCTAGGCCGTAGCTCAGAACTAAATAAACTTTATATGTAACTTCACTAGCATCTCGTGTAGATCATCTTGGTGCATCTTAACTTGCTGTTTAACAACTTCAACTTAATGTTTGTTCAGATCTGGACCATTTTCGAAATATGCATATGAGGACTTACCGGAATTGTTATATGTTGTTCCCGGCCTCATTTAAACTTGCCTTGATGTGTTGCTCTTGTTTTGGATCATCCCTTGCCATGAGTAGCTTCATGTATTCTTGTCTTGCATCATGCTTGTTGTGCATCATGCCTTGTTCATGTGTGGTGTGTTTACCATGTTGTGTGCTTCTTTTCGATAGTTCCTGTTTCATTGCGATCGTGAGGATTCGTTCGTCTACGGTTGGTTCGGCTTCATCCGTTTGTCTTCTTCATGGATTCGTTCTTCTTCCTTGCGGGATTTCAGGCAAGATGACCGCTACCCTGGATCTCACTACTATCATTGCTATGCTAGTTGCTTCGTTCTATCGCTTTGCTGCGCTACCTATCACCTGTTTATCAAGCCTCCCATATTGCCATGAACCTCTAACCTTAACACCTTTCCTATGCAAACCATTGCTTGGCTATGTTACCGCTTTGCTCAGCCCCTCTTATAGCGTTGCTAGTTGCAGGTGAAGTTGAAGATTTCTCCATGGTGGACAGGATTTTGGTTGGGATATCACAATATCTCTTATATTATTTAATGCATCTATATACTTGGTAAAGGGTGGAAGGCTCGGCCTTATGCCTGGTGTTTTGTTCCACTCTTGCCGCCCTAGTTTCCGTCATACCGGTGTTATGTTCCCGGATTTTGCGTTCCTTACGCGGTCGGGTGATTTATGGGACCCCCTTGACAGTTTGCTTTGAATAAAACTCCTCCAGCAAGGACCAACATTGGTTTTACCATTTGCCTCACCACCACCTACTTTTCCCTTGGGAGTCGCTCTCTCGAGGGTCATCTTTATTATAGCCCCCCCGGGCCAGTGCTTGTCTAAGTGTTGGTCCGAAACCAGAGCCACTTGCAGCGCCACCTCGGGGAAACTCGAGGTCTGGTTTTAGTTGTACATAGTGTTCATCCGGTGTTGCCCTGAGAACGAGATATGTGCAGCTCCTATCGAGGTTGTCGGCGCATCAGGCGGTCTTGCTGGTCTTGTTTTACCATTGCCGAAATGTCTTGTAAACCGGGATTCCGAGTCTGATCGGGTCTTCCTGGGAGAAGGTATATCCTTCATTGATCGCGAGAGCTTGTCATGGGCTAAGTTGGGACACCCCTGCAGGGTATAATCTTTCGAAAGTCGTGCCTGCGGTTATAGGCAGATGGGAATTTCTTAATGTCCGGTTGTAGATAACTTGGCACCAGATCCGAATTAAAACGCATCAACCGTGTGTGTAGACGTGATGGTCTCTTTTCGGCGGAGTCTGGGAAGTGAACACGGTTTCTGTGTTATGTTTGATGTAAGTAGGAGTTCAGGATCACTTCTTGATCATTGCTAGATTCACGACCGTTCCTTTGCTCTCTTCTCGCTCTTATTTGCGTATGTTAGCCACCATATTGCTAGTCTTGATACCCATGGTAATGGGATTGCTGAGTCCTCGTGGCTCACATATTACTACAACAACAGTTGTAGGTACAGGTTATGCGATGATCATGACGCGAGAGCGATGCTTGCTTGCGTTGAGTTCTTCTTCTGCTTCTTCGATCAGGGGATAGGTTCCAGGTCGGCAGCTTGGGATAGCGGGGTGGATGTCGTTTGAGTTTCTGTTTGTGTTTCATCTGTAGTCGGATGATGCTCTTATGTATTGTGATGTTGTATTCGTGTGGCATTGTATGCCTTATGTATGTATCCCTATCTATTATGTAATGTTGATGTAATGATATCCACTTTGCAAAAGTGTTTCAATATGCGGGTCTATCCTTGGTGGGACCTTCGAGTTCCTTTTGGATAGGGTCGCATATTGGGCGTGACAGCCTCCGAGTGGGAGACTGGCTCCCCACTCGGCAAGGATTTTTTTACTAACTTAGGCGAAACAGATTCGCAGCTAAGCCACCCACTGGGGGACTTCTCATGTAAACAAAAGTAACAACAATCACTGGGAAAATTATAACACTCTTGTCTTTGATAAATAAACTACAGAAGTACTTTTATTACATATCATTCGAGTAAATACTTAAGTATAAAAGGGGCGGAGCAGCTCCGCATTCCAAGATCGCGCCTCATCAATCTGGTGACCGACATTGTAAAGGCGGTACGCTCCATTGTGTAGAACTTTGGTGATGATGAAGGGACCTTCCCAAGTAGGAGCAAGCTTGTGTGGCTTCTGCTGATCCACTCGGAGAACCAAATCTCCTTCTTGGAAGGCTCGACTCTTCATGTTTCTGGCATGGAAGCGACGTAAGTCCTGCTGATAGATGGTCGGTCGGATCATGGCCATCTCTCTTTCTTCTTCTAGAAGGTCGACTGCGTCCTGTCGGGCATTCTCTGCTTCATCTTCAGTGTAGAGTTTGACTCGGGGTGCATTGTGAAGCAGGTCACTCGACAAGACTGCTTCAGCTCCATAGACCAAGAAGAATGGAGTTCTCCCAATTGACCAATTAGGAGTGGTCCTTAACCCCCAAAGTACTGACGGAAGTTCGTCGACCCATGCACCTGTAGCATGCTTGAGATCGCGCATCAGTCGGGGTTTAGTCCTTTGAGAATTAGACCATTAGCTCGTTCTGCTTGTCCATTCGACTGGGGGTGAGCGACTGAAGCATAGTCGACTCGTGTGCCTTGAGATGAGTAGAAGGCTCTGAATTCTTCAGAATCGAAGTTTGACCCATTATCAGTGATGATGCTATGCGGAACTCCATATCTGAATACCAACTCTCTGATGAAGCTGATAGGAGTGTCAGCATCCAGATTCTTTATAGGCTTAGCTTCAATCCATTTGGTAAACTTGTCGACTGCTACCAGCAAGTGAGTGAAGCTGCTCCTGCCAGTTCTCAGTGGTCCAACCATATCTAACCCCCAAACAGCGAAGGGACAGACGAGTGGAATGGTCTTCAAGGCTAAGGCGGGTTTGTGCGATAGATTGGAATAAAACTGACATCCTTCACACTTGTCGACTATCTCCATTGCCATTTCATTTGCTCTTGGCCAGTAAAATCTCGCTCGGTATGCTTTAGCCACAATGGTCCGAGAGGACGCATGATGGCCACAGGTCCCCGAGTGGATATCATCAAGGATTATCCGAACTTCTTCTGGCGTTATACATTTCTGACCGACTCCAGTCGCGCTTTCTCTGAACAACTGTCCCTTTATCATGGTAAAGGCTTTGGATCGACGGACGATCTGTCGAGCCTCTTCTTCATTCTCTGGGAGCTCTTTTCTTAAAATATACGCGATGTACGGCTCTGTCCAGTCGGGAGTGATGACCAAAGCTTCCATGATCAGATCGACCACCGCTGGAACTTCAACTTAAGTCGGATCTGTGACACTTTTTGGTTGTGGAACTTCTTCGGTGAAAGGATTCTCTTGAACCGATGGAGTATGGATGTGTTCCAAAAACACATTACTGGGAATGGCTTCTCTCTTGGAACCTATCTTCGCTAAATCATCAGTTGCTTGATTTTTCAGTCAGGGTATATGATGGAGCTCTAACCCTTCAAATTTCTTCTCAAGCTTTCTCACTACATTGCAGTAACCAATCATAGCTGGGCTTCTGACGTCCCACTCCTTCATCACCTGATTGACCATCAAATCTGAGTAGCCATGAACCATAAGGCGACGGACGCCAAGTGAAATGGCCATACGCAACCCATACAAAAGTGCTTCGTATTCTTGTTCATCGTTGGAGGAATCAAAGTGGATCTGGAGCACATATCTGAGCTTATCACCTCGAGAGGAAACCAATACCACCCCAGCACCGGAACCATTCAACATCTTAGAACCATCAAAGAACATGGTCCAGTGCTCCGAGTGAACTTGAGTCGGTAACTGCTGTTCAATCCACTCGGCGATGAAATCTGCTACAGCTTGGGACTTGATGGCTTTCTTTGCCTCAAACTTGATATCAAGGGGAAGGAGTTCAATCGCCCATTTTGCCACTCGACCAGTTGCATCTCTGTTGTGCAGAATCTCTGATAATGGGGCGTCGCTGACGACTGTAATCGAATGATCAGAGAAATAATGAGCAACCTTCTTCGTGGTCATATAAATCCCATAAACAAGCTTCTGATAATGAGCGTATCTTTGCTTTGATGGGGTCAACACTTCGGAAAGATAATATACTGGGCGCTGAACTTTGAAGGCTTTCCCTTCTTCTTCTCGCTCGACTGTAAGTACTGTACTGACGACTTGTCCTGTGGCTGCAATGTAAAGCAACAAAGGCTCTTTGCTGATTGGAGCAGCAAGCACCGGCTGGGTGGAGAGCAGAGCTTTTAGCTCTGCAAACGCTGCATCAGCTTCTGGAGTCCACTCGAACTTGTCTGACTTCTTCATCAGTCGGTAAAGAGGCAATGCCTTTTCACGGAGACGAGAGATGAATCGACTTAAGGCGGCCAAGCATCCAATAAGCTTCTGGACATCGTGCACACGCACGAAGCGTTTCATTCGGAGTATAGTGCCAACTTTTTCTGGGTTGGCATCGATTCCTCGTTCGGAAACGAGAAAACCGAGTAACTTTCCGCCAGGAACTCCGAATGTGCACTTTGATGGATTAAGCTTGACACCATACCTCCTGAGATTGGCAAATGTTTCGGCGAGGTCAGTCAACAGGTCGGAACCCTTCCGTGATTTGACCACAATATCATCCATGTATGCTTCTACATTCCGACTGATTTGAGTGAGTAAACACTGCTGAATCATCCTCATGAATGTGGCTCCGGCATTCTTGAGGCTGATTGGCATGGTGACATAGCAGAAGCACCTGAATGGACTGATGAAAGCTGTTTTGATCTCGTCGGGTCCATACAGACGGATCTGATGGTAACCGGAATAGGCGTCTAAAAAAGACAGGCGCTCACATCCCACAGTCGAGTCGACTATTTGGTCGATGTGGGGGAGAGGAAAGTGAACTTTCGAGCAGGCCCGATTGATATGTTTGAAATCAATGCACATGCGAAGTGACTTGTCCTTCTTGGGGACCATGACAACATTGGTGAGCCACTCGGAGTGGTAAATCTCTTGGATAAACTCTGCTGCCAGGAGCCGAGCCACCTCCTCGCCAATGGCCTTTCTCTTCTGGACGGTGGACCGTCGAAGATGTTCTTTGACAGGTTTCACTTTTGAGTCGACTCGTAGACGATGCTCAGCCAGCCCCCTGGGAACACCTGGCATGTCAGCAGGCTTCCATGCGAAGATGTCCCAGTTCTCACGGAGGAACTGGATGAGCGCTTCTTCCTATTTAGAGTCGAGTGTTGTGGAGATATGAGTCGGAGCAGCACCGGGGTCGGTCGGGTGAATGCGAACGGGCTTCGTATCACCGGACGACTGGAACGCTGACTCTATGGCGGGCTTCTTGGCCTGCAATAAATCACTCAAATCCGCATTTTTCTGGTACTCCTGCAGCTCCACCACTGTTATCTGAGCATCAGCGATCTCTAAGCCCTTCTGAAAGCACTCTTCTGCCTTTTTCCGATTGCCAGTGATGGTGATCACACCCTTGGGACCAAGCATCTTCAATTTGAGGTACACGTAACATGGTCGAGCCATGAATCGTGCATAAGCTGGCTTGCCTAAAATAGCGTGATAAGCACTCTGGAAATCCACAACTTCAAATGTCAACTTTTCTTTGCGGAAATGCTTTGAATCACCGAAAACCACATCAAGAGCAATTTGGCCGAGTGACTCAGCCTTCTTCCCAGGAATGATTCCATGGAAACTCATGTTGCTGGTACTAAGTCTGGACATCGGAATGCCCATTCCCTTCAGCGTCTCCGCATATAATATGTTCAGGCCGCTGCCACCATCCATCAGAACCTTAGTCAGTCGAGTGCCTTCGACGACTGGGTCG
This sequence comes from Triticum dicoccoides, assembly GCF_002162155.2. NCBI lineage: Eukaryota > Viridiplantae > Streptophyta > Magnoliopsida > Poales > Poaceae > Triticum > Triticum dicoccoides. The sequence goes on from NC_041393.1 coordinate 598,539,435, forward strand.
ACCACCAAAGCTTGCCTCCCAGGGGTGGCTATGTGTGTCGGATGATCAGACTGGTCAAATGTGATGGTGGTCTGAGACCATTTCAGATAACTGGGTGTCGCCGGAGCAACCATATTCACCTCACGGTTGATAACTTTCAATCGACTTTTGCTTTCAACATCAGCAAAAATCATCAAGGTGGAATTGACATGGGGGTATCCTCCATCACTGTCCTCTTTGTCCTCAACCTTTTCCGACTCCTTTTCCCTATCTTTGGGCTGTTTCCCCTGAAATTGCTGGATCAAGAGCCGGCACTGCCGAGTGGTATGTTTCGGGTAAATGAAGTTACCCTCCTCATCTTTCTTCATGTGGATGTGGCATAGCAAATCCATCACGTCATTTCCTTCCTTGTCCTTCACCTTCTTGGGGTTCCAAGATCCTTTGGGCTTCCCTTTAAACTTGCCCTGAGTCACGGCCAAGGCTTCTCCAGGAGAAGCTGGCTCGGCTTTCCTCTTCTGCTTTTGACTGGAGTTCCCTCCTACGGTTTCATGAGCAGTCGGCTTGTACTTGCCACTCAGAGTCATGTCTCCGGTCCGACTGAACTTCAAACTTTACTCCCTGTTCTTAACGCCTTCCTTGAAGGCACAGACTGCCTGGTGATCAGATACATTCTCCACCGTGTGATGCAATGTGATCCACCTCTGGGTGTAATCCCTCAAAGTCTCATTCGACTTTTGCACACAAACCTGCAGCTCTGTCAACCCTCCTGGTCGCTTGCAAGTTCCTTCAAATGTTCTGACAAACACTCAGGCAAGATCTTCCCAAGTGTAAATGCTGCTAGGTGCCAACTGATTCAGCCATGCCCTGGCCGAGCCCTCCAACATGAGAGGTAGGTGTTTCATGGCCACCTCACCGTTGCCGCCGCCAATCAGAATAGCCACTCGGTACTCCTCAAGCCATGTATCAGGCTTGGACTCACCGGTGAACTTACTAACTCCAGTCGCCAGCCTGAAGTTGGGGGGAATTACCGCGGCCCTGATGGCTCTGCTAAAACACGCTGGTCCTAAGACATGAACTCTGCTGCTGGTGGGCACATCTCTGTCATGGCCTTCTCGGTGAGCTCTGTTCTGGTCGACCAAACCTTGCATGATAATGGATCTCGCGTCAAAGCCTGGTTCTCTGGGGTCGACTGGAACCCTTCGCCCAACACTGTGCTGACGTCTGTCATCTTGCTATCGAGGAGCGTACGACCCACCCCTTGGGGGGGAGTGGGAACTCGACATCGATCATCGTGATCAAATCTGTCATCATACTGATCACGCCGACCTCCACATCCCTCACGCCTCGGGGTCGGTCTTGGGCTATGGGCCGACTGGACTGTATTCGCAGCGACAAATCTGCTGTGAATTCGGTTTCACGACTGCGATACAGCTGAATTCTGATCTCCTGCTGCCTGGAACAAATCTCTGATCTGCATCAAGCCTCTGCCAGCCTCTGACTAGGAGGGCTGAATCGACTCTGTTATACGGGTCGCAGCCGCTAGATTCTGAATCGGAGTTCGATATACCTGAGTCGGTGGCGGAAAGAGTTGACGTCGACTGGAGTTTGGAACTCGTTGCCGCACGCGCTCGTCGAGTGCTCGCTGGAGGTTCTCCAGTCGAGTGTGCTCAGCCAAGTTGGCCAAACGCGCGTCCTCCAAGGCACGAGCCTCGGGGGTTTCTCCAACGATAGGAGTATGCAGCGCATCCATCTTCCGACGGCGAAGATCTTCCCTTTGCAAGGAAGTGAGTGGCTCGGGTTGATACTCCTCGTGGGCCTGCGCTGGGTCGCCTCCGCCGTCACCTCCGTCGGTGTGAGGAAAGCCGGGAGGACTGCGCGGTCCAGTGACCATCAGGACCTCCGCCGCTAGATCACTGTTGTCGCACTCGGATGCAGTCTCTACGGAGCCAGTCGAACAGGCTGTAGAGAGATTCGTCGGGCTCGATCGCCGCGACTTGGGGGGTGGCCGACTGGCGGGCCACCGTGTGCCTCACCCACCGCTGAAGCCTCGACCGACTGGAGCGCTTGCGCTGGCGGGAGACAAGGAGGGAGGACGACACATGGGTCGACCGATATGGGGTCGACGGTTGCCGCAGGAGGACATCGACAAACGCGCGGAAGTGCGTCGCCCTACGAACTGGAAGCACGTCGATGTCGAGTGGAGCCTCCTGAAGCCAAGTGGATTCGTCGGCGATGAACGTGAGCGCGCCGAGACGGATCTCGCGGCCCTCAACCAAAACTCCGCCAGAAACCATGATGAAGGTGATCGGAACAATCACAACTTCTCCAATAAGTCGCTAAGACACCTGCCCCACGGTGGGCGCTAACAGTCGTGGTTCTAAGCCTGACAGTAGAATAGGGGGTAGGTATGGAGAGGCAAGATCCTAGCTATGGATTAGTTGTATACGCAAGAGATTTACGAGTTCAGGCCCTTCTCGGAGGAAGTAACAGCCCTACGTCTTGGAGCCCGGAGGCGGTCGACTGGATTATGTGCGTATGAGTTACAGGGGTGCGAACCCTTTACACTCAGGAGGGGGGTGGCTTATATAGAGTCTGTCAGACCCCTCCGGTCCTCAGTTATGCAAGGTTTAAAGTACATTAAGGCCTATCGTTACTGGTAACGCCCTACATAAAGTGCTATCATGACCATAAAGACTACTTAATTACAGACCGTTTGGGTGCAGAGTGACTCTAGATCTCCTGGGGCTCGAGTGAGTGGCTTCATGGTCAACTGTCTTCGAGTCTGTCGAGTGGAATCCTTCCAAGTCGACTGAAAGGTAGTTTCTTCTATAGGCGTCCTTGGGGAGGGTACCTTGGACAGGTCCATGACCCTACCCTAGGTACATGGCTTCATCACCAAGCCCGAGATTCGGGGGTGAGGGACTACACTGTAGCCTCACCCTGTCTTGTCCTCTTGATGAGGGGCGCAGACCCTGAAGGCGCCGAGCGGCCGCCTTCTAGAAGCCGGCATCTATGGAGGCCGTCTGCTAGGAGCCGACCCGTCTTGGTGCCGTCTGCTGGTGCTCGGCCGCCTTCGGGCAGCCGGCCGTTGAGGCAGCCGGCCACCGGAAGGCGGCGCTACATTCTGGAGCCTCATGGGGCGAAGCCGGCCCAAAGTCTTGAAAGGCTCATGGGCTCGGGTTAGGATACCCGTGGCCCATTACTCCGACACTTATAGTCTCCACTTTCTTGTATCATCAATGCCAGAGTATCAAATGAGGAATCAAGCGATCTCAGCAATTTGTTAACCACCTCATGGTCTGTGATGTCATTGGCACCAAGTGCTTGAAGCTCATTTGAGATGTCAGTGAGGCGATCGAAGGTTTGCTGAACATTTTCATTATTGAGTCTTTTGAAGCGGTTGAAGAGATTGCGAAGAACATCAACTCGAGTGTCACACTGTGTTGAGACTCCTTCATTGACCTTGGATAGCCTATCCCAGATAAGCTTAGCAGTTTCCACAGCACTCACTCTACCATACTGCCCTTTGCTTAGATGGCCACATATGATGTTCTTCTCTTGAGAGTCGAGTTGCTTGAATTTCTTCACGTCAGCAGCGTTGATGGTAGGAGTGATAGAGGGGACACCATTCTCCACAACATACCAGAGATCGTTATCAATTGCCTCAAGATGCATGCGCATCTTATTCTTCCAGTACGGGTAGTCCGTCCCATCGAAGGTAGGACACCCAGCAAAGACCTTGATCATACTTTAGGTCGACATAACTAAAACTCCAGGCGGTTAAACCAAAATCACACAGAACAAGGGAGTACCTCGCTCTGATACCAATTAAAAGTGCGTTAAGTCGACTAGAAGGGGGGTGAATAGGCGATTTTTATGAATTCTCCATTGAGGAATTTCAGGGTGAGGAAATTCCTTAACGAAGAACTACTTGCGGCGGAATAACTACTCAGATGCATACATAACAGAACATAAGAGCAGTCGTCAAGATAAAATGAAAACAAGCACAGAGTACAAAAAGCATAAGTACAGGATAAACAAGAAGAAGACAAACAGACTGAAGAAATTGAACTAAGGAAATTGAGAAAGTCTTCAAACAGATATGAACTAGCACACAACACAGTTATGATGAAATGGAAGGGCTGACGAAATAGAACCAGTATGCTTGGTGAAAACAGTGATTTGGTAGACTAGTTCCAACTGCTGTGACAGTTCTACGTCTGGTTGGAGCGTCTAGGTATTTAAACCTGAGGACACACAATCCCGGACACACAGTCCTCACCGTATTCTCCTTGATCTAAGGTCACACAGACCTCGCCCAATCACTCGTGGTAAGTCTTCAGGTGACCTCCAAACCTTCACAAACTTGGTCACTCAGCGATCCACAATTTCCTCTTGGATGCTCTAGACCATGACGCATAACCGTCTGGAAGATGCATAGTCTTCAAAGGTAACAAGCGTCGGATCCACACAGGAAAATTTTCTTTAGTGATGCTCAATCACTTTGGATTTTTAGGTGTTTGGGTTTGGGTTTTCCTCACTTGATGATTTTCGCTCAAAGTCCTCGGAGGATTGGATGCTCTCAATGACAAGTGTCAGTTTCTCTCTGTAACATCCCAAATTTTCAATTTGGAATGTTATAAATAGGTCATTCATGCATATAATATTCTATTGCATTTCGTTTTGCGATCCTTGGAATTCTAAGCAACTCAAGGACCCTTGGAGAGAGTTGGGGATTTCCTAGTTTTCATATTTGAACTTTTCTCAAATATCGAAACAAGGATCACTTTGATTTTAATTATTTTTCTCTCTGAAAATATTTCATACTAAAAGTATATGAGAGGAGATAATATGACTTTGTCGGTGTACAAAAGTAGGGGCTCTGCTTTTGACCCCTTTACTTGTGCATGGGCAGTCAGAGCCTACCGCCACGGCCACACATAACAGGGCAGGAAAGGGAAGCCAGAGAGAAACCGAAGCCACAAGACAAACAGAGCAATGACAAGGACCAAGACCACAAAGATCAGATGGGCGGAGCAGGTTCCCCCGGCAAGTACCCTTGCCGGGGCAGGCTCAGCGGCCCCGGCAAGACCCTTGCTGGGGGAGCCCGCCCCCACCAGCCGAGCGAGCCACCCTTGAGCCCACCAACTCTAGACAAACGCGTCGGGACAGGACTCAGGAGGCACCTCCGTGGTGGCATGCAGATCTTTGTGAAGACATAAAACGCCCAAGATCAAATGAGGATAGGAAGGCAATTGTCCTCACCAAAGAAACCCACAAGACCCCCGGCAAGATCCTTGCCGGGGACGCCAGCAAGCCACGGCTAGACCCTTGCTGTGCCACTCGGCAAGATCCTTGCCGGGCCACCCGGCAAGACCCTCACCAAACACACCGGCAGGGCCGCTGCCAGGCCCACACCAGCTAAGTCTTCACCGCCGTTCGCATGCAGCTGCCGACCCAGCCAGCTGGGCAGGCGCCTGCGTGGCAACATGCAACCCTTCGTGGAGGCTCCACCACCGCGCCACCTCAGCTGCCTGCCTACCTACATGGCACCGCATGCATCGCTGGAAGAGGCGCGTGTCGAAGCAAGGAGGAGGTGCGACGGACGGGGCGGTCCTCGCCCCCGTCCCCGATAAAGCGAAGGGACACCTAAGCCTTGCATTTAATGCGCTTTGTCCTGTAATAACCAGCGATAAGCTCGCAAAGCTGTAGCACTTTCCACCTCCTGTGTGCCACTGTGGCAACCCCTTTTGCCTATAAAAGGAGGCCCATGGCGCACGGGATAAGGATTCGGCTCTTTCGAACCTCACAGCACCTAGAGCTAGTTCGAGAGCTCAGGAACACTAATACATCCACCGAAAGAAGGATCGTAGGGTTTTACGCATCTTTGCGGCCCGAACCTGGGTAAATCCCCCTTGTGTTGTCTACTAGTCCTGCTCTCCTCACGATTCCCGTGCCCCGCAACCGCAGAAGGGATTCCAGTGATCCCATAGGTGTCGTTTCGCACCGACATCTTTGGCGCACCAGGTAGGGGGCGCAATTGTGAGAATCTGGCCTAGCAGTTGACCTAGCTGTTTTTCATTGCCACGGCTCCTGCGGAGAAGGCAGCCAAGAAGGCGGCGCTGCCCGTTGGCACAAAGTACACCGAGGCGGCGACAAGAGAGCTAAGTCCTGCTAAATTTTAAGTTTTTCTCCTTAAATATAAGGTTATTATCCTCGACGATTTGGCCTACGTATGGAAAGCATGTACGCAAAGGGGCCCTCTTGCGATTGGCAACGCGGTTGTTCTGTTTCGAGTCCGCTCAACAATTCAAGCGGCCACGTCGGGAGCGGCAGGGTAGCCTTTCGCCATCAGCAATGCTCTCGGTTCTGACTCGAGTTAAGCTCGATAGATCGAGCGGCCGCGCCAAGGGCTATAAGGTGCTTTGCCCAGCAACAAGCACACCTGGCAGGCTAATGAGGATCCGTCCTCAAAACGCTGCCCTAGGTTTACGTGCCGGCAAGCTTACCCAGTTGACGTAGGGCGGACCTACAAAGGAAAATCGAACAGGAAAATAACATGCATAGTTTTAGGAGCATCACAGAGTTATATTACACAAATTGCCGCCGTGGTTCTAACTAAAGATAGCATTGTCTTGGTCATGAACCTACAGCAGCGACGGAGAACGGGGTGCCTAGTCCTGGCACTAGCCCTTCACCCTCTTGATTTTGTCGATGCGGCTGAGGATGGGCTGGATACGCTCGTTGAGCGCCGCGATGTCGGCGCCCTATGGCAAGCTCTTCAGCACAGCTTTGAAGTCGAGGTCTGGGTGCTAGTGCGCGATCTTGGTGAGCACCCTGGTCATGGACCCCTGCAGAGTATCCGGGATTCCTCGGCTAGGGAGGCCGCCGGTTGGTCCTTGAGGTTGGCGGTCTCGTTCATCAGCAGTTGCTTCTCCGTCTCCAGCTCCTTGGTCAGGATCCCCTCCCTGGTCCTGGCCTCCGACAGTGTCTCCTCGAGCTCTCCCAGCTTCAGCTTGAGGTCCTTGATGGAGATGTTGGCTTCGGAGAGCTCTCCAGATTTGCTGATGACCTCGCCCTGCGCCACCATCAGATCGCCGTTGAGCGTATGCTTCTCCTGGGCCAGCTTCAGAGCTTGCTCCTCCAGCTCCTTCACCCTACCAGCGTGGGCCTGAGCCTGGGTGTTGAGTGCCTCCTGATGCCTCCGCTCCAGCTCTTTGGTCTACTGCAGGACGAGCTTGTCCACCTCCTCGTCCTTGCCGCGGAGCGTGGCGGCAAGCTTCTCCTCGCGCTCAGGAAGGTCCTCCTCCTGGGTCTTCAGGGCGGCCTTGTGCTGGGTTTGGGCGGCCTCGGCTTCGTCGGCCAACCTCTTCGCCGTCTCCTGGGCCTTCTTGACGTCGGCCAGCTTCAGGGCAAGCTCCACCTCATGGTTGGCCAGCTCACCCTGGGCGGCCTTCAATTCGTCCTGGGCCTGGCGGAACCAGTCTTGCGCCTCGGCGATGCGCCACCAAAGTCCTCCTCCATCTTCTCCACCACCGCCGTCCTGGACTTGGCCTTGTCCAGACAAGCGCGGTGGAGCGCCTGAAGCTTCCGAAAGCTAGCACCCATGGCTTGGAGCAGTTGCTCCTCCTGGGAGCCGGCGCCACCAACGCCCGGCTCATCAACGACCTCGAGCCCGGCCGCGGCAAGCATCTCCTCATCGAACACCTCTCCCTCAAAGGGGGCCCTGGTGCTCGACATGCCCAGGAGATGGACAAAGAGGTCGTCGCTGACCCTCAGGTACCTGCCGGAGCCAGAGGTAGCAGAGGAAGAGGGCAGGTCGTCAAACGCCACCTCCTCAGCAGTGGCCTTGTCGGCGTCCCTGGTAGGCCCCTCGCCGGGCTCTTCGGCGGGCCCCTTGGCGGCGTCCTCGGCGGCGCCCCTGGCACCCTCTTCGGCAGCAATCTTCTCCGCCTCCACCGCAGCCTCCACGGTGACGTCCCTGATGGTGGTGTCGACGTCCTCTGAGGAGGGGTCTGGGCGCCAATAAAGAGACAGGGCGAAGCCAAGATCGAAAGCCAATGAGGAAAAGAGGAAAAGGGGAATGCAAACGGAAGTGGATAGTGAGTAGCTTACCCATGCCAGGCCGAGAGGCGGAAGCCCCTTCTCCACCAAGGTCTGGCATCGAGGCAGAGCCACCAGCGCGTGCGCTCTCCTCCCCCTCCTTCGTGTGCATGGCCCCGGTGATTGGTGTCCTTGCCGGGAACGCCCCTTGGTGCGGTGTAGTTGACGGGGGCGGCACGATCAGAGAAGCCCTCTATGGCTCCCTTTGGTGCTGCTCCTCTCCCGCATCCACGGCATGGTTAACACTAAGGCATGGCGCATGACGCACGTTGATCGAAGGTGGGCGGTGGACTCATGATGGGGGCTGGGCTGGGGGCTGCTGTCCGGGCTGCTCGACACCACCAGTGGCGTACTGGAGGTGCCTGCCAGGGGTAGGCCACTCGCCGAAATCCTAGCCCTCTTTATTCTCTGGACCACCGTCTCCACATCCCTGCAAGATGAA
>NC_041393.1:598548229-598595927 GCF_002162155.2 Triticum dicoccoides
GGGAGAGTAAGGAATGAGGAAGGAAAGCAGAGGCTTACTCTTCGTTCTCTTCCTCCTCCTCCTCCTCTGTCGCTTTCCTCTTCCGCTCCGGGCTGAGATGCCCGAGCTCTCTCTCCGGGCTAAGAGGCCCGAAGTCAAACAAGTCAAACTCAACCCCCACGCCAACGATTGCAGGCGAGGGGGGAGGCGATGGCGTCCGAGCACACTTGGACGACGAAGAAGCAGATGTCCTCTTCTTCAACGCCAAGACTTTTGCCGTTTTCTTCATCGCCACCGCCCTCGTCTGGCGCACGGGCGCCTCCTGGGCTTGCCGCAGCTGCACGGCCCGGTCGAGGAGGACCAGCTCCTCGAAGGTGGCCTGCCGCAGGACCCGCCTTTTTCCGGTGATCGGGGGATCGGCGGTCGCGGTCCTCCCCTCCTCGCCCTCCTCCGACGACGACCCGTCGACGGCGTCTTCAACGAGGGGTGCCCCAGTGTCGGCGCCGCTGGCCTCCCCAGCGGCTGCTGCCCACCGGGCGAGCTCCCCCTCTTCCGCCTCCGCCGCGGCCTTGTCCACCACGCCGCCGGCGCTGCCAGCCTCCTTGATGAGCTTTGCCTCCTCCGCGGCAAGCCTCGTATCCTCCTCCCTGGTGGTGATATAGTCCAGCTCTGCCTGAGAGGTGTCCTGGATAAGCCGCAGCTCATCGGTGACATATCCAGGACACCTCTCCGGCAGAGCCCAAGATACCAGACCACAATGATGCCCATCCTGTGGCTGAGGACATGAACAACAGAAGAGACTCAGGGTTGAGGCTATGGAGGCTGACAGATCCATATGCCACAAGGAGAAGAACTGATGTTGATTACAGGTTCCATACAAAGGAACAGCAGGACTTTTATGAGACAATTTTGTTGGATAAGAAGCCCATAGTGTGTGATATGAGATGGGTCGACTGGACCTATATTAAGGAAAATGAAGAGCACTATCCTAGAGTGCAAGACAGTTTTGTTGCTTGTGGAGTTGCAGATTAGTTGGGCAAAAGCTCACCAATTGGAATGATGAACTTATCATGCAATTCTACTCCACATCACACTTCTATCCAGATGGGAGGATAGTTTGGATGTCTGAAGGTATGAGATACCAATCCACTATTGAGGAATGGGCAAGACTGATCAATGCCCCAAAAGAAAATGATGATGACCTGGATATATATGCCAAGAAGAAGATGGACCACAATTCCATCGCACACATGTACAAGGAGATCCCAGACAAAGCCATTGAAACACATAAGTTTGGGTCAGTCCACTTCCTTCTGTCAGGGCTGCCAACTATCAACTGCATCTTAAGGCACACTCTATTGCCTAAGTCTGGTGACCACAACATGATCAGAGGGCATGCAATCAACATGTTGCATTTATTTGATGTGCCTCAAAAATTCAAGGTCATGAGCCTTATGGTTGAAACCATTAAGAGGACTGCAGCAGATCAGAAGAGGAGCTATGGATATGCCCCTCGGATTCAGGAGTTGATTAACTCGAAGATGGGAACAGGCAAATAACTATTGGATAAGGAACATTTTCCACTTTATCAAGACTTTGAGGACAATGAGGTTGTCATGAATGACAATGATCCATCATCAGTTCAAGCTCAAGAGAAGAAGGAGAAGGCAAGGAAGGAGAAGGATGCCAAGAAGCCAACTCAAGAGGAGGCATCTGAGTATTTCTTGAAGAACAAGCAGCAGCAGCTTGGTTACTTAATAGCAGCAACACTGAGGATTGAGAAGGGATTGGCCACCCTCACTCAGAATCAGGAGAGCTTGGAAAGAATCATGGAACTCAAATTTCATGATCTTGATGTCAAAGTAACTGAGATTCAGTCTATTGTGGAGCAACTGCAGGATGACATGCAGGAGAGGCAGGGCAAGACTACCACTAATGCTTTTGCCAGAGTGCCTAGAGCTCAGAGGTCAGCTACAGTGCCAGCCACAGACACCAGAGCCACATCATCTGCACCAACTACAGCTCCTACAGCTCCAGTGCAACCAGCTCCAGCATCAACTCCAACACCCTCTACTTCAACTGAAGCCTTCGTTCTTGGAGTTATCCGGATACCACAACCTGAAGATCAAGCCTGAGAGTCAATCTAGCACTATGCATTTTCTATGAACTTTTTGGTAACTTGTTGCCAAAGGGGGAGAAAAATGTATAGATCATAGGCTTCGAGAGAGAGAGAGTTGCTTTTGTTCTCTCTTGCATTGATTTGGTGGTTAAACTTGTTTGCTTTTGATTGCTTGAGATACTATGCTATTCTTGTGAGACATTGATGATCATGTGTTTGATCATAAGCTACACTTATGCATGTTTGATGATATTATCTTATCTATCCTATGTGATCATTCACTTTGCTTGGTGATGAGTGCATGTATTCAATCTTTATCATTTTGAGCGCTCCACCAAGATGTATGTGACATGGAAGAGTAACCCATGAGCCTAATTCCTTGTGCATTTGCAGTCCAAAGCAAATCTTAAACTATGCACAAATTTAGGGGGAGCTCTTGCTTATCACATACTTCTCAAAGCAACGATGTTTTTAATCTTATTATCATTTGTCGAAGCTTTGATCTATATGTTGTCATCAATTACCAAAAAGGGGGAGATTGAAAGTGCAACTATCCCTAGGTGGTTTTGGTAATTCATAACAACATATAGCTCACTGAGCTAATGCTATTCCAAGACTATTATTTCAGGAAAGCTCAATGAATGGCATGGCATGGATGATGAAAGTGGATCCCTCAAAATGCTAATGACAAAGGATTGGCTCAATCTCAAAAGCTCAAGATTCTTCATTTTATATTTTAGTGATCCAAGATCACATTGAGTCTATAGGAAAAGCCAATACTATCAAGGAGGGATGAGGTGTTGCTTAATGAGCCTCTTGCTTAATGTGCTTAGTGATATGCTCCAAAACCCTCAGCTACTTTCTCACATCCACAAATGACCTAAACCCAAAGCCAAAATCGGTCACATCGATTCTTCCTATCCGGCGCCATCGAGTTCTAATGTCATAGCCACTGCCACAAACCCTAAGCAAATCGGTCTTACCGATAGGGATCTCGGTCTCACCAAGATGGGATTGTAATCTCTCTGTTTCCCTTCGTAACGTTTCGGTCTAACCGAAGTGAGCGATCGGTCCCACCGAGATTGCAATGTAAACTCTCTGTTTCCCTTTTGTAACATTTAGGTATCACTAAAAAGAGCAAATCCGTCCCACCGAGTTTACCTGACCAACTCTCTAGAAAGCTTATTACCAAAATCGGTCTCACCGAGTTTGTGTAATCGGTCTCACCGAGTTTGTGTAATCGGTCTCCGTGGACTCGCGCAGCCGTTACCCTTCGTGGGTTGAAGTCTCCATCAACGTGGATGTACGATAGCACCACCTATCGGAACCACGCCAAAAACATATGTGTCTCCAATTGTGTTTGAATCCTCCAAACCCTTCCCTTTACTTTCTTGCAAGTTGCATGCTTTAATTTCCGCTGCCTATATACTCTTTGCATGCTTGCTTGATTTGTGTGATGATTGCTTGACTTGTCCTAAGATAGCTAAAATCTACCAAACTCTAAAATTGGGAAAAGGTTAAGTTTTTAATTGGTCCAGTAGTATAATCACCCCCCCCCCTCTAGACATACTTCAAGGTCCTACAAGTGGTATCAGAGCTTTGGTCTCCATTTGCTTTGATTTCCATAGCTTTTGGTGGTCATAGCCTTGGTTTCACAACCTAGGAGAGTATCGCGTCTAGCGAGGGAAATTATCACCGTAGAGGTCCTTACTTTGATGGTACTAATTTTGCTAGTTGGAAGCATAAGATGAAAATGCATATTCTCGGACATAACCCCGCCGTTTGGGCAATTATTTGTATTGGCTTGCAAGGTGAATTCTTTGATGGGAGAGAGCCGAACCGTGAAGCTAATGCGGAAGAATTGAAGATGCTGCAATACAACGCTCAAGCTTGTGATATCATCTTCAACGGATTGTGCCCCAAAGAATTCAACAAAATCAGCCGTCTTGAGAATGCAAAGGAAATTTGGGATACTTTGATTGATATGCATGAAGGTACTGAATCCGTCAAGGAATCCAAGTTGGATGTGCTCCAAAGTTAGCTTGACAAGTTCAAAATGAAGGATGGTGAAGGTGTCGCTGAAATTTACTCTAGGCTTGCACTTATCACAAATGAGATTGCCGGCTTAGGGAGTGAAAAGATGACCGACAGATTCATCATCAAGAAGATCCTAAGAGCATTGGATGGAAAGTATGATATCGTGTGCACATTGATCCAAATGATGCCAAACTACAAAGATCTCAAGCCAACGGAAGTCATTGGAAGAATTGTTGCTCACGAGATGTCACTCAACGGAAGCCTCAAGTGAAGCCCCCACATCATCAAGTGAGAAACAAACCTTCAATGAAGAATTGAGCTTAATGGTGAAGAACTTCAACAAATTCCACAAGAGTAGAAGCAAAGAAATAAGCTCGAAGTCAAGGTCTTACAATGACAAAAGATCTTCTAGTCGAGAGCGAAATTGCTATAATTGTGGGATACCCGGACACTATTCCAATGAGTGTATGGCACCCTACAAAAGAAGAGAAGATTCTCCAAGAAGAAGAAGCAAAAGAGAAGAATCACCACCGAGAGAGAGAAGGAGTAGAGATGATCGTTATGAACGAAGACCCTCACGAAGAAGCAAGGATTCGGAAAGGAATGACAAGTCATCAAGGAGCTACACAAAACGAAGACATCAAGATCATGTTGGTGAATGGGTATCCGGCTCCGACTCCGACAATCACTCCGAGAGAAGCTATCACTCTGACTCTAAATATACTCAAGATGAAGGTGTTGCCGGTCTAGCACTTGTGTCAACCAACTCCTACGACATATTTGATTCACCAAATGAAGGAATTGGAAGATGCTTCATGGCCAAAGGTCCAAAGGTAACTCATCCTGAGTATGTTGATTTCAATAGTGATGAAGATGACTTGCTTGTGGATGATGATTTACTTGTTGACAACTCTAGTGATGAATACTATGATGAAACGTCAATTAATCATGTTAATCAAGATAAAACGAATGACAATGATAAGGAGAAGATTGAGCTTCTAACTAAAGAACTAAACACTCTTAAGTTGGCTCATGAAACTATCTTCGAAGATCATCGAGAACTTTTAAGGGCTCATGAGAAGTTACCCTTTGAAAAGCTCAATCTTGAGCAAGAGCATGAGTTCTTAAAAGCAATCAATGATGATCTCCGTAAGAAAAGTTCTTCTTACATTGCCAAGCATTTACTATTATCTACTTACATGCCTCAAGTCAAGTCTAGTAACAAGTACAAGAAAGATCCTTTCTCTATTAGTAACAATAATAATGTCATATCCAATATTGTTGCTTCTAGTAGTTCTCTTGATTCCACTAATGATTCTCTTAGCCAAGTTACACTTGAGCAAGAAAATAGCTTATTTAAGGGAATTATAGAGAAAGGTGTTTACAAGAGCCTTGCCAGGAGTAAGCAATTCGAGGAAATTGTACGCAAGCAAGGAAGACACCGGAAGAATCAAGGTGTTGGTTTTGAACGAAAGTTCAATGCCAATGGAGTTGAGTGGGAAGAAGATCAATACCCCAAGACGAAGTTTGTTCCTCAACAAGAGAAGTATGATCCTACTTCCTTCAAGGGAACACAAGCACAAGATGATCTTCCACCACAAGACCACAAGAACAAAGGCAAGGACAAGCTTCAAGAAGAGATTGATGCATTTGAAGAAGCACCTAAGGCCTCGTTCAAGTGGGTTCCCAAGACTACGTCAAGTTCAACTTCATCAAGTACAACTACAACTCCAAGGATTCCCATCAAGATGATGTGGATCCCGAAGAAGAAGAACTAGAGAGTTCTTGAGGGTGACTCCGCCAACATTCTTCACTCATATCTTCATGGCAAGAACAAGTGCAATCAACTTCCACATCTTGCACTAGTTCAAGGAGTCACAAACCCTCATGTTGGTAAGGCAAAGGACAAGGTAACCTAATGATTTCATGGACATCATATTGTGTGTGTGCATCACTCTATGTATATGGATATTCTTGTTTGTTCCTTGTGGGACTAACCCATGTAGGCAAGTTGAAAGTGCAACTCATTCCAAAGGATTGCTCCAAATGATCTACATCAACATTGAGCATCCACATCTTCAACACCTACATGAAGTCATCATCGACAAAACCCAAGGTTAGTTCATCCCTCTAAGGGGGGATCTCACATCTAGGGGGAGCTTAACTCTAAGAATTGAGTCAAAGCAACTCTAATGGTGTGAACACATAATTGCATTATGTAAAAGTGGTAACCCCACTTGAGCTTAAATGATGGATATGACCTATGATGAAATGTTTATCATTTGACTGCTAAGTCAATATACTCATATATAGATGACCTAGTCATCGCCAATTGTTTTATAGATGCTAGAATTGGTTGTGCATGCTTTGCCACATATTTCATTTGCCATCTTATTGTGTGAGCATGTTGGTGCATGTTTTACTCACTCGAGGACATCCACTTGTTGCTTTGATTGTTTGAGTTTCATTTCTTTTTGCCAAGTGGATGGACAAGAATGCCTAAGAACCTTCTCTAGCTGTCTATGCTTTTCTCGTCTCAAACTCTATTCATGCTACATCACAAAATTTGATCAAGTCAGATTCGAACCACTCTGTGTGAGGAGCACTCGGAGTCCCCGATTCGTCATAGACTTAAACTTCCAAAACTTCTTTGTGATTCTCGGTCTGACCGATTCCTCCATTTCGGTCCTACCGAGATCATTAAGTCGATCTAAGTTTTCGATCTCGGTGCAACCGATTTGAACTTTTCGGTCACACCGAGTTGCTGTAACTGTACACAGTTATGCATCTCGGTGCCACCGAGTTGTTCCACTCGGTCACACAGACAGGGTCGGGCTATATATAGTCACGGGCAAAAATTTGGAAATTTCTCCGAACCCCTTCGCCCGCGCAATAGCTTGCTCTGCCACCAAGGTCTCCGGATCGTCTCCTTGTCGCCAGCCGCCTCCTGTCGCTGGTCTCCGCCGCTGTCAACAGATTTCAACCCCGCCATTGCCACTGTAGCGAGTTCATCGCCGAGCTAGGGTATGGAATCGATCATTGTGCTATCCTCATCCGATTCCTAGCACATTGTGTTCTTATTGACTCTTGCCACGTTTGAAACACTCCTATCCAGTCAATGCAATCTGTAGATTAGATGAGATTCAAAATTTTAGGGTTAGGTTTCCGCCTAAACCATCTCGGACCCACCAAGTTGAAAAACTCGGTCCCACCTATTTGGCTTATGCCATTGCACTAGTAACTCTTGGTCTGACCGAGAATTGCTAATCAGTGAGACCGATTTTAGGACTTTGTCAAACCCTACCAGTCCGGTGCCACCAAACTGTGACTCGGTCTAACTGAGTTCATCAGTTTAGGTTCCAAAACTGCTTCGGTATCCCCGAGTTTGAAAATCGTTTGATCCGAAATGCTTTCTGTGGAAAACTAAAACTGAATTTTTGAATCATTCTTTTGCAAAAATCTCTGCATTTTGTGATGCTCATCCTCTCTATCTCATCTATAACTCTTCACAGGGTCAGTAGTCAGTGTTTGCAGCATGTCAGACCAGAGTGACAGCCAGAACAGGTCAGAAGAGCAGATGCACATGAGTGAGGGCACTAGTCCCTCAAGCACTTCAGATGAAGGCAGCAGAAGCACTCCTAGCAACCTGACTAAGGATGCTACCAGGAAAAGGAAGAAGAGAACCTCAGACTTTGAAGATGAAGATTATAAAGCTGAAGAAGATGAGGCTACTTCCAAGAAAGTAGTGCTCAAAAAGGGGTATGGCTCAGCACATAGCACAAAGCCTGGACTGGATAAGAAGGTTCCTGCCAAGATGTAACATCCCAAAATTCTAAATTTTGGAATGTTATAATAAATAGATAGTTTTGATTGATTGACTGACATTGAGTGAAATTCGAAACTTTTTGAAAGTTAAATGAGAGGGAATAAAAGGACTTTCCCAAACTTTCATTTTCTTTTCTGATCTTCATGAATTCAAATTCTTTTCACCACAAAACCCTGGAGAGAAATTGACATGACTTCTTCCATTTATTTAAATGACAAGGGGTGTTGAAAATATTTGAATTTCATTTGGAAAATATTTCCAACCGAGGAACTTTATGCAACTCAATGATTTTCACGAGCGAAGATAAAATGACTTCTTCAAAACATATGAAATATGAGTTGGGAGTTTCAAAGAATTAAATTCAAAGTTCTTTTGAATTTATTTTTCAATTTGGAGTTATTTGAGTCTTATTCAAACACACGCTGCTGCTATGCCTTCCTCCGATTTTTCGCTTTTTCGTTTATTTTGCTTTACATTTTATATTTTCCTTTCTCCTTTTTCTATTTCTTTCATTTTCATTTCCTTTTCTATTTGTTTTTCATCTTATTTTATTTCCATTAGTAGTAGCGCTCTTCCCTGGAAACGCGCTGCTAATTATGCCCTAGCGGTAGCGCGTTTCATCTAAGCCCGCTACTGCTATGCGTAGCCTATCATTCTGCCAATGGGAATATTAGTAGTAGCGCTTTCGCGACTACCAGCGCTACTGCTAAGTTTGTATCTGTAGCACGGTTTCTCTTAAATCGCTACTGCTATATAGCACTAGCGCGCTTTTTTGACCCGCGATGTTGCTAAATTTCTGTGTATAAGGTTTTCCCTAGTAGTGACAGTAGGACCAAGGATCATGTCAAGGATGTTGAAACTGGAAGTTTGGAATGCAACTACAGAAATATTAAAGGACATCACGAGAGACTTCGTGTCAATAGAGATGATCTGGCAAAAGAACTTGAGAAGGACAAGCATGATCAGAAGAAGCTATCAGAGACATGAACAAGACTTGAAGAGTTTGATGACGTTGAAGATTTATTGACCTTTAGAAGACCAAACCCCTGTTATATACTTACGTTAGATGCGACGATTGTGAGCTGTCATTTGTTTGTTGTTTTTTCGACAGCCACAATAAAATCTGCCTTTGCAAAACTTTTGTTTGTATTGTGTGCTTCCCTCTCGATCTCTCTTACCCACCCCAAACCCCTGGACCCAATAGAGGATGAATGGAGATGAACTCATATTATCTGGACTGATGAGTCAATTGGAGACGGACCGATGGATTCAGAACATGGAGGATCACATGAAGAATAACCCTATAGTCAGAAAGGATATGGCCCAACATGCTCTTCAATGCTTTGAAAGAGGTGCTGCTACTTGGTGGAGGATGTACCAAAACATCAATGGATGGCAAGGAGTAACCACTTGAAAGGAATTTAAGTTGGCTTTGCTAAAGTCTCGGCTTGTGTCCCAGAAGATGAAGCCTCATGGAAATGATATGAAGAAACTCTGTGCATGCAAGCTTTGTGGAGAAATAGGACACAACCATAAGGAGCACAAGGATGAATGCCCTAATTGTGAAGGAAGTCACCCAGCTAAAGAATGCCCAACTAGGCAGATTACTTGTTTCTTATGTGAAGGAACTACCCACTACCCTGCTCAATGTCACATTTACCCTATGGTACAGAGAACCATCCAGCAGAAGAAAGAAGCAATGAAAGGAGCCCTCATGGAAATTTTAGAAGAATCGGTGATCAAGGAAGATGCCAAGGACACACACAAAGGAAACAAAATTAAAGCCTGCACCAAGTCATGCTATTCATGTGGAGAAGAAGGACATATCTCCCAATATTGTCTGAATGGAGATCTATTAGAATTCCCGATAGAGGAAGTAGAGTATGATCCACAGGAAATAGAAGCCCTGATTGGAACAGAAAAGTCCAGGAAGAGAAATAGATTGGATACCGGGAAGGACCTGAGTCATATCACCTATTTTAGGTGTAAGGAGTCAGGGCACTACTTCAGCAGTTGCCCAAAAAGGAAGCCGAGGACCCAAGGAGGCTATGTGATCATGAGGAAACCTCGAGACTTGTCAGAAGTGTTATGTTTTCGTTGTAATGAAGCAGGGCACTTTGCCAGGGATTGTCCCAAGAAGAAGGAGACTTGTGGTAAATAGTTGAGTTAGCAGCAATGTAAATGTAGTAGTAGTAGTGAGAACATCTCTTCTGTGTTGAGATGTTGAGTTGAGGCATGTAATGGAAATACAGGAGATTGTAGTAATTGGAGAATCAATAAAGTTATCATCGTTGGTACTGGTTTGGATTTTTATGAGTTGTTACACTATGAAGAAAGATTTTGACCATTTTCGAGGATATGAGAAATATGGTCTATGGATGAGATTGGAGCATTTTAAGGGTGGTAGTACCCTGTGAGGAGATTTGACCCTGGAAGGGATAATGATATTCCACATAGTGGATTTCGGACTAAATAAGCATGAGTTTTATCTCGATATGTTAGATACCCCAAGAGCCTAAAGGAAAGAAGTATTATTGGATATAAAGGAGGTATGATGTTGGAAATATGGAGCAATTGTAACTCCATGACGAGTTTGAGTAGTCACGTCTTAGTGTGATACAACAGAAGGAAGACAGTACAATTGGATGGATTTAAGAATACTAGGAAGTTGGAAGTTGGAATAATGATTAGTTGCTCGATGATGAGTTCAGGGTATACAAGTGATGAGATGGGCCATAACCCACATGCCCCAGGACCTGCCAAGAAGCAAGCACACTCTTGCTGAAGGAAAAACTCTGGAAGGAGTTACGACTTTGTTCGATAGACGACCTTATAGGAGTAACGCAAAACCTTAGAGTTGTTAAGGAACGATAGATGTTTGTTTGGCTTGCAGAATCAATGGATTTATCCGAACTTGGTTCGTCGACAAGAGAAATTCTGCAATGCTTGTGAGGATGACCGAGTGTTAGAATGCGAGATTTGCTAAACCATATACACGGTAATGATTTGGGTGCGGGATGGATTGATCACCAAACCGACTTACTCTTATTATTTGCCTTGCTATATGGGATGGTAAATCTGAGTGACTTACCTATAGTAGAGAGACGACGATCAAAAACCTTGTTTGAACCTTAGAATGGTATAAGCATTTTTCTCCTGTACAAGGCAGCTGTTGCCAATCGTAGGTGATACGGTGAGGTTCAACCCAGACCCATTTCCTGCAGGAGAAACCATAAATGGTTGACCACCATGAGATATCGATAGCTGATTAGTATTGGCGCCAGACCCGTCAGCTAAGAAGACCCAGTCTCGGAATAACCTTACCAAGATGAAAGGACCGAAGAATTGAGGAAAGGTTATGCCACTACCGGAAGAGCCCAGAGATGGAATTTCCCGAGATCTGGGAAGACCGACACTGTCAACAATAAGGATGTAGTATATGAGTTTTGATGGAACCGTAACCATGCTTCTAAGGGTGGTAGCACCCGAGACCCCGGAGACGATCGATGGATTCTGAAGACCCCCAAACCCTAACCTATTTCTTGCTAGCCTCTCCGTATCTCGAGGACGAGATTCATTTTAAGGGTGGTAGTCTTGTAACATCCCAAAATTCTAAATTTTGGAATGTTATAATAAATAGATAGTTTAGATTGATTGTTTGATTGATTGACTGAAATTGAGTGAAATTCGAAACTTTTTGAAAGTTAAATGAGAGGGAATAAAAGGACTTTCCCAAACTTTCATTTTCTTTTCTGATCTTCATGAATTTAAATTCTTTTCACCACAAAACCCTGGAGAGAAGATGACATGACTTCTTCCATTTATTTAAATGACAAGGGGTGTTGAAAATATTTGAATTTCATTTGGAAAATATTTCCAACCCAGGAACTTTATGCAACTCAATGATTTTCACGAGCGAAGATAAAATGACTTCTTCAAAACATATGAAATATGAGTTTGGAGTTTCAAAGAATTAAATTCAAAGTTCTTTTGAATTTATTTTTAATTTGGAGTTATTTGAGTCTTATTCAAATTATTTTTCTTCAAAAATAAAATATATGTAAAATAGGGTAACATGATTCCCTACATTAGAAAATTGGAGAGAAATAAATTTGAATCATTTTGGTATTATTAAAAATGATTTTTATTGGATTTTATTAGAGCAGTAGCATTGTTTGATTTATCTGAATTTGTGTGGATTTTATTTGAAGCTAGAATAATGTTCATCTCGTAGGAAATCTTTTTCTGAAAATTTTGATATATTATATGCCTATATAATATATTTGTTCTATTCTGTTTTTATTTGTCTAAGAAAACGTTTTATTTAAAAAAACTTCCCTCCGCCGAACTGGGCTGGCCCAGCTCCTGCCAGGCCAAGGCCCAACCCAGCGCGCCATCGCCACCGATCCCGAGCGGGAGTCCGCCGCCCGCACGCCGCCGCGCCGCCCTGACCGACCCGGCCACCCCGCCGCCTTGGCCCCTCCTCCACGCCACCGTCGCCCCCCCTCCTCCTATAAATCCCGCAGCCCCGACCCTCTCTCTCTCTCTTTTTCGCCGCGCCGCTGCACTTCTTGCCGCACTCGCCGAAGCCGCCGCTCCGGCGAGATCCGCCGCCGCCGCCCCACTCCATCCCGTCACCGGGGACCACCGCGGACGCCGCCATCCTCTTCGCCTTGCCGCGCCGCCCCTCCCTGACCCCTCCGCTGCCCTCCTCAACGACCGGAGCCACCGCCCCGATCGTAGCAGAGCCGCCGCCGCCGTCCCGCGCCACCAGACTTCGCCGCCGCCGCCGCATTAACCGCCACCCCCTCCCTCGCCGTTGGATCTGGATCCAACGATCCAGATCGTTTTAGTTTTTTTTTCGAAATGTTTTGTTTTTATTTAGAGAACGTCCGCTGTTTAGAGCATAAAAACGAACGTTTGCTTTTTAGCATTTTCCTTTTTTGTTATTTTTGTCAGGGACCTATCTGTGAATATTTTTATTTACAGATTAGCCCCTAGTTTTCATACACTCACTACTTTTTACTCGTTTGTCCAAATCCAACGAAACAAACACTCACTTCTTCGTTATGATCCCCTCTATCCAGTAAAACAACTTAAACATGTTTTTGAAAGTTTAAAATTTGTATTTCAAGCAGTTTAGTATTTGAACTTCGTTTGATCATAACTTGAGTTTTATAACTCTGATTTGAGTGATTCTTTTTGCAAATCGAAGCTCTTGAACCAAACTTTCTGATAAGGCCAAATTCACTTAATTTTGGTACTGTTAGAAATTGTTTTATGTTGCAAGAGTTATTTGATTTATTTTGATGTTTTCCGAATTGTCTTCTTCGTTCTTCCCGATCTTTTGAGTGATTCCTTATTTGTGCTTACTATTGCTTGCTTACGATAGATTGACCGGAGTGTGACGAGTAGAACTATCAAGAGTTTTGAGTGCGAATCATCTTCATCAACAATTGCAGGCAAGTAACACTTTGATCATACTTTTCTCATACCCAGTTTTTATGCATTAGATCAATCCTCAAACATTGCATGATTAGGATCTATTTAAATTGTGGGTTATGGGAAGTAGTTGAGGTAGTACCTATTACCTGTTTATTTTCAAACCCTGGGAGTGACTTCTACGTTTGCTTATTATGCCATGCTATGCTAGTAGACATGGATTGGGTGAGTGTATCCATGATAGATGTGAGTTTGTTAATCAATGGTTTATTTAAGGTGGCAACTTAAACACACATCTGGGTGGATTGAGACACCTGGTTTCTAGGACATGCCTGTTTTTCTTCGGACCGCCACCCAGGCTCAAAAGGATCATGAGATTATTCAAACTAGAAACTTCTGTGTGCAGCCACATGCTATTATGGGCTCTAGCATAGTTGACTAAGTTGTGCGAACTCTTATAGGGTAGACTAGCGGATGTAGGGGATGTAGGTTGGTACGGTCTACCCTTTACGTAAGGTGCGAGCGCTTCTGAAAGACTATGTCTCGGTCATCCATTTCTCAAACACCATGTAGTGCGAGAAACCAAACGGAGGCGATCGAGTCATGTGGGGAAAAGTGCACAAACCTCTGCAGAGTGTATAAACTAATCATGATTAGTCGTGTCCCCGGTTATGGACATCTTGAGTATCTAGTACTTCGATTATCCTGTTGATCTCATCATGTTTCTTTAATTGAATATTGTTGGGTTGTTAATGAGTACTTTTAATTGGGATTGAGAATGCTGTCAACCATTCTCAATGTTTAACAACCACCATGATAGTTAAATAAATTTATTCCTTTGCAGTAGGGAAAAATTGGTTTTACGCAAAACTGTAACCATAGAGCTTTTCCACCAGCCAAATATGCATGTAATATAGCTTATTCCATCATATTTTCTCTGTGTGTTACATTGCCAGCATATTCCATGTGCTGACCCGTTTTCGGGCTGCAACATTTCATGTTGCAGACTTTTCAGATGACGAGTAAGTGATACGTTCGGGTTACGATTCCTATACTCAACTTTGCCGTTGGCGTTGATGGGAATCCACAACCTTGTTACTTCTGCTATTTGGATTGAGGTAATAGTATTTACGTTACTTTATACATGTGATTTACCTCTGTTATAAATCCTCGAGTACTGTGTGTGTCAGCATACCGATCCAGGGATGACACTTAAGCACAGAGACTTGATCCATTCGGGTCGGGTCGCTACACAAGAGGACACAAATGCTCAGAAAGTCCCCACTGGAGGACAATGAAATTTGCAATTGAATCAGAGGATGAAGGTGCTCAGGACAAGAAAAAGAAGAGAGCAAGAACCATAACTGCCAAGGTCCTTGGAAAGCCCTCAATGAGAAGAGATTCTGAAGAGGAAGAAGAGGTTGCTGCACCAGTACCCAAGGCACCAAAGCTTATGGGTGATGCTATTAGATCAGGGGCTGCAACATCTAAGCCGAAGGAAGCACCCAAAGCTGCCCCCAAGGCCAAGCTTGCACCAAATAGGAATACCAGAAGTATTCCAGCTGCTGAGAAGAACAAGGCCCCAGTGCCTGAGGTTGCTGAGGAAGAAGATGAAGAAGGAAAGGTCCTAAAGAAGCTCAAGCCCAAGATACCAGACCACAATGATGCCCATCCTGTGGCTGAGGACATGAACATCAGAAGAGACTCAGGGTTGATGCTATGGAGGCCGACAGATCCATATGCCACAAGGA
The DNA here is from genome assembly GCF_002162155.2 of Triticum dicoccoides. Lineage (NCBI taxonomy): Eukaryota > Viridiplantae > Streptophyta > Magnoliopsida > Poales > Poaceae > Triticum > Triticum dicoccoides. The sequence continues at coordinate 598,563,384 of NC_041393.1, forward strand.
GAAGAACTGCTGTTGATTACAGGTTCCATACAAAGGAACAGCAGGACTTTTATGAGAAAATTTTGTTGGATAAGAAGCCCATAGTGTGTGATATGAGATGGGTCGACTAGACCTATATTAAGGAAAATGAAGAGCACTATCCTGGAGTGCAAGACAGTTTTGTTGCTTGTGGAGTTGCAGATTATGTTCGGCAAAAGCTCACCAATTAGAATAATGAACTTATCATGCAATTATACTCCACATCACACTTCTATCCAGATGGGAGGATAGTTTGGATGTCTGAAGGTATGAGATACCAATCCACTGTTGAGGAATGGGCAAGACTGATCAATGCCCCAAAAGAAAATGATGATGACCTGGATATATGCCAAGAAGAAGATGGACCAGAATTTCATGGCACACAAGTACAAGGAGATCCCAGTCAAAGCCATTGAAACACATAAGTTTGGGTCAGTCCACTTCCTTCTGTCAGGGCTGCCAACTATCAACTGCATCCTAAAGCACACTCTATTGCCTAAGTCTGGTGACCACAACATGATCAGAGGGCATGCAATCAACATGTTGCATTTATTTGATGTGCCTCAAAAATTCAAGGTCATGAGCCTTATGGTTGAAACCATTAAGAGGACTGCAGCAGATCAGAAGAGGAGCTATGGATATGCCCCTCAGATTCAGGAGTTGATTAACTCAAAGATGGGAACAGGCAAATATCTATTGGATAAGGAACATTTTCCACTTTATCCATACTTTGAGTACAATGAGGTTGTCATGAATGAGAATGATCCATCATCAGTTCAAGCTCAAGAGAAGAAGGAGAAGGCAAGGAAGGAGAAGGATGCCAAGATGCCAACTCAAGAGGAGGCATCTGAGTATTTCTTGAAGAACAAGCAGGAGCAACTTGGTTACTTAATAGCATCAACACTGAGGATTGAGAAGGGATTGGCCACCCTCACTCAGAATCAGGAGAGCTTGGAAAGAATCATGGAACTCAAATTTCATGATCTTGATGTGAAAGTAACTGAGATTCTGTCTGTTGTGGAGCAACTGCAGGATGACATGCAGGAGAGGCAGGGCAAGACTACCACTAATGCTTTTGCCAGAGTGCCTAGAGCTCAGAGGTCAGCTACAGTGCCTGTCACAGACACCAGAGCCACATCATCTACACAAGCTACAGCTCCTACAGCTCCAGTGCAACCAGCTCCAGCATCAACTCCAGCACCCTCTACTTCAACTGAAGCCTTCATTCTTGGAGTTATCCGGATACCACAACCTGAAGATCAAGCCTGAGAGTCAATCTAGCACTATGCATTTTCTATGAACTTTTTGGTAACTTGTTGCCAAAGGGGGAGAAAAATGTATAGATCATAGGCTTCGAGAGAGAGAGAGAGTTGCTTTTGTTCTCTCTTGCATTGATTTGGTGGTTAAACTTGTTTGCTTTTGATTGCTTGAGATACTATGCTATTCTTGTGAGACATTGATGATCATGTGTTTGATCATAAGCTACACTTATGCATGTTTGATGATATTATCTTATCTATCCTATGTGATCATTCACTTTGCTTGGTGATGAGTGCATGTATTCAATCTTTATCATTTTGAGCGCTCCACCAAGATGTATGTGACATGGAAGAGTAACCCATGAGCCTAATTCCTTGTGCATTTGCAGTCCAAAGCAAATCTTAAACTATGCACAAATTTAGGGGGAGCTCTTGCTTATCACATACTTCTCAAAGCAACGATGTTTTTAATCTTATTATCATTTGTCGAAGCTTTGATCTATATGTTGTCATCAATTACCAAAAAGGGGGAGATTGAAAGTGCAACTATCCCTAGGTGGTTTTGGTAATTCATAACAACATATAGCTCACTGAGCTAATGCTATTCCAAGACTATTATTTCAGGAAAGCTCAATGAATGGCTTGGCATGGATGATGAAAGTGGATCCCTCAAAATGCTAATGACAAAGGATTGGCTCAATCTCAAAAGCTCAAGATTCTTCATTTTATATTTTAGTGATCCAAGATCACATTGAGTCTATAGGAAAAGCCAATACTATCAAGGACGGATGAGGTGTTGCTTAATGAGCCTCTTGCTTAATGTGCTTAGTGATATGCTCCAAAACCCTCAGCTACTTTCTCACATCCACAAATGACCTAAACCCAAAGCCAAAATCGGTCACATCGATTCTTCCTATCCGGCGCCATCGAGTTCTAATGTCATAGCCACTGCCACAAACCCTAAGCAAATCGGTCTTACCGATAGGGATCTCGGTCTCACCGAGATGGGATTGTAATCTCTCTGTTTCCCTTCGTAACGTTTCGGTCTAACCGAAGTGAGCGATCGGTCCCCCCGAGATTGCAATGTAAACTCTTTGTTTCCCTTTTGTAACATTTAGGTCTCACTGAAAAGAGCAAATCGGTCCCACCGAGTTTACCTGACCAACTCTCTGGAAAGCTTATTACCAAAATCGGTCTCACCGAGTTTGTGTAATCGGTCTTACCGAGATTACGTTATGCCCTAACCCTAACCGAATCGGTCTCACCGAGTTGCATGTCAGTCCCACCGAAAATCACTAACGGTCACTAGGTTTACTAAATCGGTCCGACCGAGTCTGTTGAATCGGTCACACCGAGTTTGGTAAATTGTGTGTAACGGTTAGATTTTGTGTGGAGGCTATATATACCCCTCCACCTCCTCTTCATTCGTGGAGAGAGCCATCAGACTATACCTACACTTCCAACTTACCATTTCTGCGAGAGAACCACCTACTCATCTGCTGAGGCCAAGATATTCCATTCCTACCATATGAATCTTGATCTCTAGCCTTCCCCAAGTTGCTTTCCACTCAAATCTTCTTTCCACAAGATCCAGAACCTATGAGAGAGAGTTGAGTGTTGGGGAGACTATCATTTGAAGCACAAGAGCAAGGAGTTCATCATCAACGCACCATTTGTTACTTCTTGGAGAGTGGTGTCTCCTAGATTGGCTAGGTGTCACTTGGGAGCCTCCGACAAGATTGTGGAGTTGAACCAAGGAGTTTGTAAGGGCAAGGAGATCGCCTACTTCGTGAAGATCTACCGCTAGTGAGGCAAGTCCTTCGTGGGCGACGGCCATGGTGGGATAGACAAGGTTGCTTCTCCGTGGACCCTTCGTGGGTGGAGCCCTTCGTGGACTCGCGCAGCCGTTACCCTTCGTGGGTTGAAGTCTCCATCAATGTGGATGTACGATAGCACCACCTATCGGAACCACGCCAAAAACATATGTGTCTCCAATTGCGTTTGAATCCTCCAAACCCTTCCCTTTACTTTCTTGCAAGTTGCATGCTTTAATTTCCGCTGCCTATATACTCTTTGCATGCTTGCTTGATTTGTGTGATGATTGCTTGACTTGTCCTAAGATAGCTAAAATCTACCAAACTCTAAAATTGGGAAAAGGTTAAGTTTTTAATTGGTCCAGTAGTATAATCACCCCCCCTCCTCTAGACATACTTCAAGGTCCTACAAGTGGTATCAAAGCTTTGGTCTCCATTTGCTTTGATTTCCATAGCTTTTGGTGGTGATAGCCTTTGTTTCACAACCTAGGAGAGTATCGCGTCTAGCGAGGGAAATTATCACCGTAGAGGTCCTTACTTTGATGGTACTAATTTTTCTAGTTGGAAGCATAAGATGAAAATGCATATTCTCGGACATAACCCCGCCGTTTGGGCAATTATTTGTATTGGCTTGCAAGGTGAATTCTTTGATGGGAGAGAGCCGAACCGTGAAGCTAATGCGGAAGAATTGAAGATGCTGCAATACAACGCTCAAGCTTGTGATACCATCTTCAACGGATTGTGCCCCAAAGAATTCAACAAAATCAGCCGTCTTGAGAATGCAAAGGAAATTTGGGATACTTTGATTGATATGCATGAAGGTACTGAATCCGTCAAGGAATCCAAGTTGGATGTGCTCCAAAGTTAGCTTGACAAGTTCAAAATGAAGGATGGTGAAGGTGTCGCTGAAATGTACTCTAGGCTTGCACTTGTCACAAATGAGATTGCCGGCTTAGGGAGTGAAAAGATGACCGACAGATTCATCATCAAGAAGATCCTAAGAGCATTGGATGGAAAGTATGATACCGTGTGCACATTGATCCAAATGATGCCAAACTACAAAGATCTCAAGCCAACGGAAGTCATTGGAAGAATTGTTGCTCACGAGATGTCACTCAACAGAAGCCTCAAGTGAAGCCCCCACATCATCAAGTGAGAAACAAACCTTCAATGAAGAATTGAGCTTAATGGTGAAGAACTTCAACAAATTCCACAAGAGTAGAAGCAAAGAAATAAGCTCGAAGTCAAGGTCTTACAATGACAAAAGATCTTCTTGTCGACAGCGAAATTGCTACAATTGTGGGATACCCGGACACTATTCCAATGAGTGTATGGCACCCTACAAAAGAAGAGAAGATTCTCCAAGAAGAAGAAGCAAAAGAGAAGAATCACCACCGAGAGAGAAGGAGTAGAGATGATCGTTATGAACGAAGACCCTCACAAAGAAGCAAGGATTCGGAAAGGAATGACAAGTCATCAAGGAGCTACACAAAACGAAGACATCAAGCTCATGTTGGTGAATGGGTATCCGGCTCCGACTCCGACAATCACTCCGAGAGAAGCTATCACTCTGACTCCAAATATACTCAAGATGAAGGTGTTGCCGGTCTAGCACTTGTGTCAACCAACTCCTACGACATATTTGATTCACCAAATGAAGGAATTGGAAGATGCTTCATGGCCAAAGGTCCAAAGGTAACTCATCCTGAGTATGTTGATTTCAATAGTGATGAAGATGACTTGCTTGTGGATGATGATTTACTTGTTGACAACTCTAGTGATGAATACTATGATGAAACGTCAATTAATCATGTTAATCAAGATAAAACGAATGACAATGATAAGGAGAAGATTGAGCTTCTAACTAAAGAACTAAACACTCTTAAGTTGGCTCATGAAACTATCTTCGAAGATCATCGAGAACTTTTAAGGGCTCATGAGAAGTTACCCTTTGAAAAGCTCAATCTTGAGCAAGAGCATGAGTTCTTAAAAGCAATCAATGATGATCTCCGTAAGAAAAGTTCTTCTTACATTGCCAAGCATTTACTATTATCTACTTACATGCCTCAAGTCAAGTCTAGTAACAAGTACAAGAAAGATCCTTTCTCTATTAGTAACAATAATAATGTCATATCCAATATTGTTGCTTCTAGTAGTTCTCTTGATTCCACTAATGATTCTCTTAGCCAAGTTACACTTGAGCAAGAAAATAGCTTATTTAAGGGAATTATAGAGAAAGGTGTTTACAAGAGCCTTGCCAGGAGTAAGCAATTCGAGGAAATTGTACGCAAGCAAGGAAGACACCGGAAGAATCAAGGTGTTGGTTTTGAATGAAAGTTCAATGCCAATGGAGTTGAGTGGGAAGAAGATCAATACCCCAAGACGAAGTTTGTTCCTCAACAAGAGAAGTATGATCCTACTTCCTTCAAGGGAACACAAGCACAAGATGATCTTCCACCACAAGACCACAAGAACAAAGGCAAGGACAAGCTTCAAGAAGAGATTGATGCATTTGAAGAAGCACCTAAGGCCTCGTTCAAGTGGGTTCCCAAGACTACGTCAAGTTCAACTTCATCAAGTACAACTACAACTCCAAGATTCCCATCAAGATGATGTGGATCCCGAAGAAGAAGAACTAGAGAGTTCTTGAGGGTGACTCCGCTAGCATTCTTCACTCATATCTTCATGGCAAGAACAAGTGCAATCAACTTCCACATCTTGCACTAGTTCAAGGAGTCACAAACCCTCATGTTGGTAAGGCAAAGGACAAGGTAACCTAATGATTTCATGGACATCATATTGTGTGTGTGCATCACTCTATGTATATGGATATTCTTGTTTGTTCCTTGTGGGACTAACCCATGTAGGCAAGTTGAAAGTGCAACTCATTCCAAAGGATTGCTCCAAATGATCTACATCAACATTGAGCATCCACATCTTCAACACCTACATGAAGTCATCATCGACAAAACCCAAGGTTAGTTCATCCCTCTAAGGGGGGATCTCACATCTAGGGGGAGCTTAACTCTAAGAATTGAGTCAAAGCAACTCTAATGGTGTGAACACATCAATGCATTATGTAAAAGTGGTAACCCCACTTGAGCTTAAATGATGGGTATGACCTATGATGAAATGTTTATCATTTGACTGCTAAGTCAATATACTCATATATAGATGACCTAGTCATCGCCAATTGTTTTATAGATGCTAGAATTGGTTGTGCATGCTTTGCCACATATTTCATTTGCCATCTTATTGTGTGAGCATGTTGGTGCATGTTTTACTCACTCGAGGACATCCACTTGTTGCTTTGATTGTTTGAGTTTCATTTCTTTTTGCCAAGTGGATGGACAAGAATGCCTAAGAACCTTCTCTAGCTGTCTATGCTTTTCTCGTCTCAAACTCTATTCATGCTACATCACAAAATTTGATCAAGTCAGATTCGAACCACTCTGTGTGAGGAGCACTCGGAGTCCCCGATTCGTCATAGACTTAAACTTCCAAAACTTCTTTGTGATTCTCGGTCTGACCGATTCCTCCATTTCGGTCCTACCGAGATCATTAAGTCGATCTAAGTTTTCGATCTCGGTGCAACCGATTTGAACTTTTCGGTCACACCGAGTTGCTGTAACTGTACACAGTTATGCATCTCGGTGCCACCGAGTTGTTCCACTCGGTCACACAGACAGGGTCGGGCTATATATAGTCACGGGCAAAAATTTGGAAATTTCTCCGAACCCCTTCGCCCGCGCAATAGCTTGCTCTGCCACCAAGGTCTCCGGATCGTCTCCTTGTCGCCAGCCGCCTCCTGTCGCTGGTCTCCGCCGCTGTCAACAGATTTCAACCCCGCCATTGCCACTGTAGCGAGTTCATCGCCGAGCTAGGGTATGGAATCGATCATTGTGCTATCCTCGTCCGATTCCTAGCACATTGTGTTCTTATTGACTCTTGCCACGTTTGAAACACTCCTATCCAGTCAATGCAATCCGTAGATTAGATGAGATTCAAAATTTTAGGGTTAGGTTTCCGCCGAAACCATCTCGGACCCACCAAGTTGAAAAACTCGGTCCCACCTATTTGGCTTATGCCATTGCACTAGTAACTCTTGGTCTGACCGAGAATTGCTAATCAGTGAGACCGATTTTAGGACTTTGTGAAACCCTAGCAGTCCGGTGCCACCGAAAAATGTATAGATCATAGGCTTCGAGAGAGAGAGAGAGTTGCTTTTGTTCTCTCTTGCATTGATTTGGTGGTTAAACTTGTTTGCTTTTGATTGCTTGAGATACTATGCTATTCTTGTGAGACATTGATGATCATGTGTTTGATCATAAGCTACACTTATGCATGTTTGATGATATTATCTTATCTATCCTATGTGATCATTCACTTTGCTTGGTGATGAGTGCATGTATTCAATCTTTATCATTTTGAGCGATCCACCAAGATGTATGTGACATGGAAGAGTAACCCATGAGCCTAATTCCTTGTGCATTTGTAGTCCAAAGCAAATCTTAAACTATGCACAAATTTAGGGGGAGCTCTTGCTTATCACATACTTCTCAAAGCAACGATGTTTTTAATCTTATTATCATTTGTCGAAGCTTTGATCTATATGTTGTCATCAATTACCAAAAAGGGGGAGATTGAAAGTGCAACTATCCCTAGGTGGTTTTGGTAATTCATAACAACATATAGCTCACTGAGCTAATGCTATTCCAAGACTATTATTTTAGGAAAGCTCAATGAATGGCATGGCATGGATGATGAAAGTGGATCCCTCAAAATGCTAATGACAAAGGATTGGCTCAATCTCAAAAGCTCAAGATTCTTCATTTTATATTTTAGTGATCCAAGATCACATTGAGTCTATAGGAAAAGCCAATACTATCAAGGAGGGATGAGGTGTTGCTTAATGAGCCTCTTGCTTAATGTGCTTAGTGATATGCTCCAAAACCCTCAGCTACTTTCTCACATCCACAAATGACCTAAACCCAAAGCCAAAATCGGTCACACCGATTCTTCCTATCCGGCGCCACCGAGTTCTAATGTCATAGCCACTGCCACAAACCCTAAGAAAATCGGTCTTACCGATAGGGATCTCGGTCTCACCGAGATGGGATTGTAATCTCTCTGTTTCCCTTCGTAACGTTTCGGTCTAACCGAAGTGAGCGATCGGTCCCACCGAGATTGCAATGTAAACTCTCTGTTTCCCTTTTGTAACATTTAGGTCTCACTGAAAAGAGCAAATCGGTCCCACCGAGTTTACCTGACCAACTCTCTGGAAAGCTTATTACCAAAATCAGTCTCACCGAGTTTGTGTAATCGGTCTTATCGAGATTACGTTATGCCCTAACCCTAACCGAATCGGTCTCACCGAGTTGCATGTCAGTCCCACCGAAAATCACTAACGGTCACTAGGTTTACTAAATCGGTCCGACCGAGTCTGTTGAATCAGTCACACCGAGTTTGGTAAATTGTGTGTAACGGTTAGATTTTGTGTGGAGGCTATATATACCCCTCCACCTCCTCTTCATTCGTGGAGAGAGCCATCAGACTATACCTACACTTCCAACTTACCATTTCTGAGAGAGAACCACCTACTCATCTGCTGAGGCCAAGATATTCCATTCCTACCATATGAATCTTGATCTCTAGCCTTCCCCAAGTTGCTTTCCACTCAAATCTTCTTTCCACAAGATCCAAAACCTATGAGAGAGAGTTGAGTGTTGGGGAGACTATCATTTGAAGCACAAGAGCAAGGAGTTCATCATCAATGCACCATTTGTTACTTCTTGGAGAGTGGTGTCTCCTAGATTGGCTAGGTGTCACTTGGGAGCCTCCGACAAGATTGTGGAGTTGAACCAAGGAGTTTGTAAGGGCAAGGAGATCGCCTACTTCGTGAAGATCTACCGCTAGTGAGGCAAGTCCTTCATGGGCGACGGCCATGGTGGGATAGACAAGGTTGCTTCTTCATGGACCCTTTGTGGGTGGAGCCCTCCGTGGACTCGCGCAGCCGTTACCCTTCGTGGGTTGAAGTCTCCATCAACGTGGATGTACGATAGCACCACCTATCGGAACCACGCCAAAAACATCCGTGTCTCCAATTGCGTTTGAATCCTCCAAACCCTTCCATTTACTTTCTTGCAAGTTGCATGCTTTAATTTCCGCTGCCTATATACTCTTTGCATGCTTGCTTGATTTGTGTGATGATTGCTTGACTTGTCCTAAGATAGCTAAAATATGCCAAACTCTAAAATTGGGAAAAGGTTAAGTTTTTAATTGGTCAAGTAGTCTAATCACCCCCCCTCTAGACATACTTCAAGGTCCTACAGGATTCGGCGATGCAGCCAGCGATGGCATCCCCTTTTTGGATCTGGGGGGAGAAATAATGGCGGAAGAGCACCGTGCTGGGGTGCACCCTGACGAAACCCTCGCAGAGATGGGCGAAGAGGGCCATGCACGCCACGGCATTCGGAGTAAAATCCAAGAGGCGAAAGTTGTAGGTGTGCATGATGTCCTTGAAGAAATCAGACAAGGGGGGACAGAGCCCGCAGGGGAAGTACTCAACGAAGAAGGGGTACCGATGCGGGGAGGGCCCGGCGCTGGCAGGGACGACGGTCATGGCTGGATGCCCCGCCTTCTCTCCCCCTGTCTTCACGGCCCACAAATCCTTGAACATCTCCCGAAGCTCGGGCACGCCGACCATCGAGGGGAAGTAGGCGGGCTGCACCCGCCGCGCCACCAGCTTGCTCTCCGGCTGCTCCGACACCCCAGCATCCTTCGCTGCTCCCTTGCTCTTGGTGGACTTAGGCGCCATGGCGGCTGCAGAAAGCGGAAAAGCGGAGGATGGCAGAAGCACGGCGGCGATGGGCGAAGGCAGAGAGGCTCGAGAAGGAGGAAGGAAGGGGGCGGCGGTTCTGAGATTGGAGGAAGGCGCAGGGGAGGGGTAAAGTGAGCAGCGTGCCCGTGGTTATTCCTTTCACTACAAAAAAAAGACACATCCGTGACATTTTGGGCCGAACGAAAAAAAATTCTGTCATACATATGACACTTCTATGACGATAATTGTGACAAAACCCAGTATCATCATAGATGTGGTGGGCTCCTACTTCTATGACAAAAAATCATGACAGAAAATGGGCTTTTCGTCCAGGGCGGGCCGGAGACGCAGCTGCATGACATTCTTTGGGCCGTCCATGACAGAAAAAACCATGGTAGAAGCGAGGGGGAGGAAAATTTTGGGGAGTTGACGGTTACGGTGGGAGGCCGATGCGCGTTTCTCCCGTACGTACGCGCGTGTGTGTGAGGCGTTGGCTCTAACTGAACCAGAGCGAGGCGTTCGGCTCTAACTGAACCCGAGCGATTGCACTGCAGGCTATGCGTTACTGAACCCGAGCGATTGATCGATGGCTGTTAACTGAACCTGATGGAGCGATTCCTTCGCTAATGCTGCTAACTGAAGCCGGTCGATGCTGCCTCTGGGATGAACAGTGAGTGTTGCGGGGAGGTTTGGATGAACAGTGAGCGGTGGCGTTGCCTCTGGATGAACAGGAACCCGTGGTGTGGAGGGCTGGATGAACAGTAGACGATGAAGGGGTGGCCGTGGAGGGGTGGTTGAACAGGACCCCGTGGTGTGGAGGGCTGGATGAACAGTAGACGGTGGAGGGGTGCCTGTGGAGGGGTGGTTGAACAGTAGCCGGTGGAGTAGTGCACGGTGGAGGCTGGATGAACAGGAGCCTGTGCAGGCTGGAGGAGGTCGACGATAGACCGTGGAGGCTGGAGGAGGTCGACGGTGGAGATGAACAGTATCCCGTGGAGTCCCGTTTTGCGGTACGCCACACCCCTCCCCCCCCCATTTCGACCATAGCGCTCCAACACAAGTCTGTTTCGTCCATTTTGCGGTACGCCACACCCCTCCCGATCAACAGGACCCACGTTTCGACAATAGGAGGTCCGTTTCGTCCATTTTGCGGTACGCCAGGCCCCTCCCAATCAACAGGACCCCCATTTCGACCGAAGGAGGTCCGTTTCCTCCGTTTTGCGGTACACCAGGCCCCTCCCGATCAACAGGACCCCGTTTCGAACATGGCTGGTCGAACACAAGGCCGTTTCCTCTGTTGTGCGGTATGCCAGGCCTCGTTTCCATCGCCTGTTCCATCCAAGCAATCCCGATGAACACGACCACGCATTCCGTTTCGACCCAGCCGGTTGGCTCCCCATGAACACGACGACAATGTTGTTTCTCCGTTCCGACCCAGCCATGTACATATGCATGAGTAGGCGTTCGAGACCCTGCCCGTATGTACGTACGTGGCCGTATTTTCTTTCTTGCACCCTCGCCGCTGTACATACATGTACGTGCGCACCTCTACTACGATCAGTGTGTACGTACACGTTCGCGACCAGAATGACAACGCTACATACGCTTCGACCAGGTGGGTCCCGACTGTCAGGCACTTCCTTGCCTGCGAAGATGTAGCTGGTGGGTCCCAGTAGTCAGGGGGGTGAATCGTTTTTTTTTTGCCCGGACGCACTTCCTTGTGTGCGAAGATGTAGCTGGTGGGTCCCAGCAGTCAGGGGGCGAATCGTTTTTTTTTTGCCCAGACGCACTTCCTTGCGTGCGAAGGTGTAGCTGGTGGGTCCCAGCAGTCAGGGGGGAAACATTTTTTTCGTGAAATATGGTGGCCCTTCCGGTGGGTCCCCGCTGTCAGGTGGAGGAATAATTATTTTGCGCGTAATAAGGAGGCACTTCCTTGCTGCGGCCGTGGACCCAGCTGTCAGCCTCTCCACGTACAGTCCACGTCCGATGGAAGCCGTTCCTTGACCATGTTGACCACGCGGCGCCGAGAGCACCAGGGCGGTGGACGGCGGCGAGGCCTAGGAAGGGGACGACGGGGAGCCAGGGAAGACGCGGCAGTGGAAGCCCGCGCCGAGAGGAGTACGAGGGTTCACTGGTTCGGCTGCGGTGTGAGGTTGCCGTCGCCGCAGGGCCTGGCCATCGGTGGGAATAGTAGGGGGCGGTGAGGCCTCCACGGCAGCACATCCGGACACGGGAGGCAGGAGCATGCGGCACGACCGGTGCTGCTTTGGGCGGCTGGAGCAAGAAGACCAGAGGTTGAAGAAGCACTACGGCCGTTGGATGGACATCGTACGGTCACTGGAGCTAGAATCGTTTATATTGACTAAGTTGACAAAGCCCTCCATCCCCGTCAACTTAGTAGGCCCACAAGTCAGCCTCCCACCAAGGTGGGTCCCAGCTAGCTAGGGGTTATTCATTTTTTGTGCGTAATAAGGAGGAACTTCCGGTGGGTCTGAGCTGACAGCAGGGGGGACGTTTTTTTCGTGAAATACGGTGGCCCGTCGGGTAGGTCCCAGCAGTCAGGGGCAAACATTTTTTTCGCAAAATACTGGTGGCCCATCCGGTGGGTCCCTGCTGTCAGGTGGAGGAATAATTATTTTCCACGTAATAAGGAGGCACTTCCTTGCGGCTATCGTGGACCCAGCTGTCAGCCTCTCCACGTACAGTATTCTTCTGATGGAATTTAGTCGTTGACCACAATGACCACGCCGCGCCGAGAGCACCATGGCGGTGGACGACGGCGAGGCCTAGGAAGGGGACAACGCGGAGCCGGGGAAGACGCGGCAGTGGATGCCCACGTGGAGAGGAGTATGAGGGTTCACTGGTTCGGCTCCACTGCCGTCGCCGCAGAATAACAGGGGGTGTGGGTGAGTGGAGTGGAGGGATGGCCTGGCCAGCGGTGGGAGTAGTATAGGGAAGGTGAGGCCTCCGCGGCAGCACAGCCGTCCACGGGAGGCAGGAGCAGGCGGCACGACCGGCGCTGCCTTGGGCAGCTAGAGCAAGAAGACCAAAGGTTGAAGAAGCACTACGGCCGTTGGATGGACATTGTACGGTCAGTCGAGCTAGAATCGTGCATATTGACTAAGTTGACAAAGCCCTTCGTCCTCGTCAACTTAGTAGGCCCACTATACTAGGTCCCAGCTAGCAAGGGGTATTCTTTTTCTGGGCGTAATAAGGAGGCACTTCCTTGCGTGCGAAGATATAGCTGGTGGGTCCGAGCTGTCAGCGGCGGTAACGGTTTTTTCATGAAATACAGAGGCCCTTTCGGTGGGTCCCAGATGTCAGGTGGAAGAATCATTATGTTGTGCGTAATAAGGAGGCATTTCCTTGCGTGCGGCCGTCGACCCAGCTGTCAGCCTCTCCACGTACAGTCCACTTCCGATGGATGTCATTCATTGACCATGTTGACCAGGCCGCGCCGAGAGCACCAAGGCAGTGGACGATGGCGAGGCCTAGGAAGGGAACAACACGGAGCCAGGGAATACTCGGCAGTTATTTCCCACGCGGAGGAGTACGAGGGTTTACTGGTTCTTCTGCCGTCGCCGGAGAATAACAGCATGTGTGGGACTGAGGGTGAGTAGAGGGATAGCTAGGCCAGCGATGGGAGTACGGTGGGGCGGTGAGGCCTGCGCGATAGCATAGCCGGCCGCGGGGAGAAGGGAGCAGGCAGTCCTGCCGGCGCTTGTTTGAGCGGCTGGAGCAGGAAGAGCAGAGATTGAAGAAGCACGACGGTCGTTGGATGGACATCCAACAGTATACAAGCCATCTGTGGAAAGCCTCAAATCTGTGGAAAACAGCATACATCCCATCTGCTGTTATTTCAAATAGTTTACAGCCCATTTGCTAATTCTTACGGGTTTTTTGGAGCCCATATTCTTTTTGTTAGCATTACAGCCCATATTGTGGCCACGGTGAAAAAATTATACAAAATTTTGCATATGTCGGTGCGGTCTGAACTATTTTTAATCCCAAAATTTTGAGTCACATTCAGACTGATTTTAAAAATAAATGTACATCAATATAAAATCCAATAAATTGTCCATGCAAAAAAATCAATGCAATTTAAAATCTCGAAATGAAAAAAAGATATTCGAAACTAATTGTCAGTTTGATGTGTTTTATAAATGTACAACCGATTTCTCATTACTGATAGGCCATTTTCTCGGCCAGCCGAATGAAGCTCTCCTCATCTAGCCCAACAGGCCTGATAAAGTCACTTACTTGGCAAATCACAAAAAAACTGGGCTAGCCAGTTTCAAAAAGAAAAAAAACTACTGGGCTAGTCTGTGGTAAACATAAAAGAAAAGGCTGTCTAGACAGGCCAGAGTGTCCCGCACAGCCCAGTTGACACCCTGCTTCCGTCTCAAAAACATATTATATAAATTCCACTCCAATTATGGCGATTCATAAAAATGCCACTGCAATTTCCAAACTTTGAAAAATGCCAATGCAATTTTTGCAAACTTTGAAAAACGCCACTGCAGTTTGCAAACTTTGAAAAACGCCACTCCAGACTTCAAAAAATGCCACTAGAAATGGCATGAAATGGTATTTTTCAAAGTTTGGAAATTGCAGTGGCATTTCTCGGAGGCATTTATCAAATTAACCCAAAACAAAAATAACTGGGCGAGTTGCTGGGTCCCTGGTGTCAGCCGCTCATTGTGCAATTCTCTCGTTTACTGACTACGTTGACAATGGCATGGGACCCAGATGTCAGAAATCCTCTAGGAGGAGCCATTTTTTTATTGGCATGAAATAAGGAGGCACTTGCTTACGTACTGCCATGACCTTGGCGGGTCCCTGCTGTCATCCTCTCCATGTACAATCATCTCCTGATTGTGTACGCGTCAACTTGCTAGGCCCACAAGTCAGCCTCTAAACCCGTGGAGGACAAATACAACCCATTTAAAAAAATAACAGGCCATTCCATACGTTCAAACGGAAAGTTCAACATTCAGAGCAAAGTAACAGGTCTGATCCACATATAGAGTACTGAACTTCCACGTTGACAACCATCATAGCCAAGTTAACTATCTACTCCCACTAGACAAGTACTAACTTACTCTTAGCTAACTAGACGATGCCGACGGTACACGCTAAACGCCGACACCGGCATCCTGCACCTCGCCTCGGACTTGCCAGAGGTGCGATAGGGCGCGTTGCTCGTGCGCGTTGGCCCTTTCCATGCCGGCGTGGTCCACCGAAGCTTCGGCTTCCAAGCAGGAAACCCACTTGACGAGCTAGTAGTAAAAATCGGCGTCGCGAACGCGTGCGTGCCCGACAGCCTCCAGGGCTATTTGCTAGGCGCCAGCCTCCACGTAGTCGGCCCAGTTGCGGGCGCTCTGCTCGCGACTCAGAGCGTCGGTGCGCTGCTGCTCCATGTCCCGCTGGCGGCACAAATCGGCGTTACGCTGCTCCTCCGCCAGGCGGTCGCGCTCCAACAACTCCTGCTCCTCCGCCATGCGGTCGCGCTCCAACAACTCCTCGATCTGCGCATTGCCATCTAAAGACAGATAGAATGCCTCCTCCCTCCGTCTGCCTTCCGGTGAAAAACCGAACACTAGTTCTGGCGGTGACCGCCTCCGGCGTCACCTACCGCGGATGGGCGGGGGCATGGCGGACGTGGCGAGCGACGTCGGGCTGGTTGGGGCTTATGAGGATATGGCGAGTTGGGTCACGGTGGCACTGGAGAATTCCGGGAAACAGTACTTATAGGGGGAAGGTAGCGCGACGGTCATCGGAATTCAATGCATAATGGCTTAGCGCGCCAGCTTGCCGTGGAAAACTTGGGAAACTGAAATTATGACTGTGCCGTCTCGTCCTGTCTGGGTCGCACGCCGGCATGGCAGTCAAATGAGTCCACTCGAATCATCTCCCTCCTTGTCAATAATGATTTCACAGATTTAAAAAGCCCGCAACAATTAATGCATATCTTTTTTCGCATCAGTTAGCTGCCTTAATTACGGCCGGCTGCATGCAGGCACTCAGAATCGCTCCCAGGCAGTACGCGAAGCAGCAGGCAACGAGTCGCAGCCGAGGGCACACATGCATCCACTTAAATCGCTGGAATTAATTAGGCTTAAACTTCTGCATGCCGTTAATTATTGCCATGCCTTGGTCTTGTTGCTTTGCTCACGGGACTAATAAACCCGGACGGAGGGAGTACCTTGGTTGGTGAGAGGTTTGAATTAAGCCCTGCAAACCGAAAAGGAGGAACTAGTACGTGTGTGATCCGCTATTTATTCGTGTAGGATCGAGTAGGCCGTTTCTTGAATTGAGCCCTACAAACCGGAAAGGAGGTAGTACATGAGTGATACGCTATTTATCCGTGTAGGATCGATAGTGTAGCTTGTCAGTTTCTTCAGAGGTAGGCATTTTTATCCGTGTAGGATCGATAGTGTAGCTCGTCAGTTTCTTCAGAGGTACGCATTTTTATTCAAAAAACTGCCACTTCGCATCTTGCGTCGCAAATAAAACTACCAGGTGCGCATTTGTAGGCTAGCTAGTGATCGATCAGTAACTTGTAAACACTGAGCGAACAGAAATAAGTAACGGTTAATGCATCTCAATGATTCACATATCAATATACAAATATGTAGCTCCAAAAGCAAACAACAGCCACTTCAGATCTTGCGTCGCAACTAAAACTAACTAGTACGATTCCCATACATAGGATCAACATGTTAATGCATCTCAATGATTCACAGATCATATACAAATATGTAGCTCCAAAAGCAAAGATCTAGAAAAAAACATATGTTCTTCCTACTAACATGGATGCTTCTCTTGGCCAACATTCAGTACAGACTGAAAGACAAATTTGTTTGTGAAGTCTACAATTCCTCTTGCAAACGTAAGTGGTTTCACCAACAGCTGGAACCATGAGAGTGAACCACACATGATGGAGGAACATCCACTACAATATGATTTGGTCTTCTCTCGATCACACCGCAAGACTATTTTCGGAATACAAACTTTAACTTAGGGAAAATGATGCCCATTGTATAATCAGACCAAAGCAATGAAGCACCAAGTGTTGGCCAGTAAATAGTACAGTACTACTTTTCTGCAGTCCATGAAGTGACTATCCAATCTTTGTGTCTATTTTCAAATGGCACTGCATGCAGTGACTATACTATTCTCTTGTGCAGTTCAACCAAAATTGCGGACACTTTGTTTGTTTGCCAAATAGCAACGGGCAGACATCTCTGTCTGCACAAATATCAAGCAGCTAGTAAACATATACCACACCATGTTCACAGTGATGGAAGAGGTGAAATCGATACAAACGAAATTGAGCATCCAAACATTGAATCCTGTCCTGCACCTCCAATGTAGGTCCACCCTGCAATAAATTCACATGCAAACCACTAGTATTACTACCAAATGACAGTACAAAAAGAGTAGCAAGATAGTAGCAAACCATGTACCTTCGTAATGAATAGCTCATAGTGCCACCAATTGGATATAAAGGTTTGGAAAAAACATGCTCCTAATGTTGAACCAGTTGGACTTTTTGTGCAGCTCCACTAAAATCGAGCATCCCTGTTTACATGGATATTGAAAGTGTGATTACTATAAAAGTGGCACTAGTTGAAGCATAGACTCACAAATATAAGCATTCCAATTTATTAATGGGAAAAGGTAGTAAGACTGTTTCTAACCACCTGTTTGAAGGAATAAATAAAGCAACAGCGGCTGATGTCAGGAAGGCATGCATAGTTTTTTTCTGAAAAACTGAGCCATTCCTGACCTTTCCTCTTCTTTTAAGCAAATTTTGTGCAGTTCTACTAAAATAAAATGCCATCACCGCCTTGACAATTTAGTTACACTGTACAAAAGGAAATGACTTAACATTACATCATGATGTCGGGTATGTAGTATACAGGCATTAGAGACAAACATACAGACCTCCTCCGATAACATAATGAACATTAATTTTAACAAAGGTGTGACTAGCTTTACCGGGATAATTTGAGTGAACTCTACACCCTCTGTTCCTTAATATAAGACGTTTTCGCGGTTCAATTTAAAGTACCCAAACGTCTAGTATTTAGAAAAACAGGTAGTAGTTTTCTTGAGCACATATCTAGGAAAGCTTGCCACACTTTATTTATGTCCATACGCTAATGCAACACCATTCGAATACTACAAATATACACTAATCCAGTGGCTAGTGCAACAGTAGAGTAGTTAGTTTATTACAGGGTACAGTACAAGGGTTTTACTGAACATATTTCAATAAACTCTAGCACTAGAAGGTTTTTATAAAAATTAACAATACAAAATGTAAAGGTAACAAGTTTCAGCATTGGTATACTAGCTGTGCATGAGCATTAAACCAAATACAAAAGTCTGAAGGTAACTAGCATTAATAACAAATGACAGTACAAAAAATTGCAAACCATGTACCTCCAAGGTAAATATCATTTCGAACTCGGGGGGACCTTAAAAATTGCTATCCCAATCTTGATAATCGATTAAACATAAAAACTTGATCTGTCCTCTTGATAATCAAGAGAACAGCCGAAGGAGGAGGTGCCCACTCTTGACCTTTCCTCTTGTCTTCATAATTGTCTGTGCAGTTTAACCAAAATAAAATGACATCAGCACCTTGGCATTTTGGTGACACTGTACAAAAAAATTAACTTATCTCACGAAAGTGACGTATGTAATCTATAAGCATTAACAGTGCAAAAATCTGAAGGTAGTAACAAGTTTCATCGTTGGTATACTGGTTGTGCAACAGCATTAGAATGCCTTAGCTGAAAAATCTTTGATACATCCACAATCAACAGCTAACCCTGAAATGATCCAGTGACATTAAATGGCACTGCTTAAATTTATCTGTGGCATTAGACTGAGAGCGGCATTAGTTAAATGTGGCATCACTTTAGCAGTAGCATTGCTTGACTTGACTGCTGGCGTTATACTAACAGCAAAAAAAGTGGCAATAAGAGCATGGGAGGCCCATTCGGACAGTGGGCGCACCAGTACGATGTACCTCCACGGACGCAGAGTGGTGAGGGAGGTATGGTTGCCCAGAGCAACAAATATCCAGGCAGCATATGTGGATTACGTCCCATTTTTGTTCTCTTTAGCCACCTTTTTCCTATGTGAGGGCAACAAACCGATAGACCTAGTCATTCTCTATTGCGTTGTCATGCCTTTCTACCCTTCTTCAACCAAGAGACACGAGACTCGTTCCTTAGCTACATATTTTTTTCCCTTTTCAACCTAGATGCGGGTTCGATGCCTACTCTCTTGGACAGTACAGTCTCCCTTCCTTTCCTTATCCAACCCAGACATGCCTTAGTCTGCATGAAGTAGGGTTTCCTTTAATAGTGCAAATTATGGTTTTCGTCTGCGTGGCCAGCAGAGCAAAGGATAGCAAATTGGGAAGATGGTGGAGTGGAAAAAGATCCACATGCAACGACGTTCCAGATGGGGCAATAGAACAAGGGTATGGTTCAAAAAGAGGTAGCATACCTGAGGGTCGGCGGGAAGTGGCTTCGCTCGTGGTCGTCGTCCTCCGCACACACTACGGCAGCGATCCCGCGCGGGCGCTAGGTCTGAGAGGACGGCCTTGTCGTCAGTGCGTGACATCGCTCGCCGACGATGAGTGCTTCAACGATGCACGTCCTTTTCTTCCCCGGCGGATCTGTGACCACCGGTGAGTAGGGAGAGAGGGGTCGTCTTTTTTAGATCTGGAGAGAGGGTGGTAGTGTGAGAAGCAAGTGGGCAGCCCTTGGCAAGAAAGTGCTGAAGCTCCAGCCTATATATCTTCTTTATACTACTAGTACTGGAGGTGGAGTAGTGGTAGAGTAGTTTATATTTTCTCTGCGTACAGTACTAGTTAGTCGTGCTTCAAAACTGAATGGCGAGCCATTAAAAAAATAAAGGCCGATAACTAATGCGGCACCTCGGGCCAACGCGGCCAGATTGCATTTTGCACGAGAAATTACACACCATGTCTCGTTGACATGTGGTCCCGTTCCACATATCAGTAAAACAACGGCGAGTAGTAGGTGTATTTACGAACCGACGTGTAGGCCGGGGCGCCCCTTCGTGAACCGTGGCAAACTGACAGCCGTCCACCGATGCTTTGCCTTTCCCTCTCGATTTGGAACTGCTGTTGCACGCTCTTCCTCTCCCTCCTCCATTTTCCTTCAGCCCTTCACGCTTTCTTCTGCCATTGTTCAATCGTCTTCTCCATGGAGGGAACAGGACGGAAACGACCCCGTTATTCTTGCCCCGATCTGAAAGATGACGTGGTGGAGGAACTCATTGATCGGTGCGACGTCATCACCTCGGCTAGCATGGCAGGTTCGTTCAAGCCCATTCTCGACTCAACTAATAACATCATTACAAGGAACCCAAGAGTCAAGGAGCTGTTTGATCTCCCCTATCTTCTTCGCCGTGACCCTGATGACTAGCGCCGTCACGACAGAGGCCTCGCCCTGTGCAAGTTGATGCCGCTTGATAATGATACGTATGATGTTAAGATGCCATCGCTTGAGGACAAGGCTTGGGCAGGCGCAAATGGAGATTGGGTTGTTTACATTGGGTCCAACTGCGAGTGGGAACTTGTGAATGTGTACACTCATGACCGGGTTCCACTTCCAAAAATCACAGCAGACTGCCCAGAGGTTGAGCACACCGGTATTGTACGCACGTTCAAATACAATCATGGTGACTGTCTTCTACGAAAGATAGCAATTTCTCGAGTCCCCAACCGCTCTTGGAATTACAACAACTATGAAGTTGTTGCTATCTTCGACAAGCTTGTTGCCATCGTCAGTGGGTTGACTGGATGGATATTGCTCAAAAATCAGTTTCTGTACACGGATGAGTACTGTGATGCAATTGAATACGAGGGCCTTGTGTTTGCTTCCACCACTCGTGGCACTGTTTTTGCATGGCATCCTCGTTGTTTCGGTACGTTTGTCTTCCACCGTAATTATAATTGTTTCATCCACATGCATGCGGGTTAGCAAGGCTGGTCATAGTGGGGAGTAACTTAGACTAGTAACATGCATATGTTACTAATTTATGTTACTACCTCTGTAGTGCATAGTATCTTAGATTAGTATCATATGTGGTCTCATTTATTGCCATGCATGACACATAGTAGCATTACATTTATTATGTTACGGTATCTACCTATGTTACTATAACCATCTCTCTCTTCCTTAAATGCCTGCCACATAAGCATGTTTGCGAGTCCCAAGTGCATGATACTACTTATGTTACCCCCACTATGGCCAGCCTTACTAATTAACCTTCTTCTTGTGTTTCCAAGGTCCTGTGAACATTCCACCACCTATACTTGAAGATTTTTATAACCAAGGGGGAGATGATGATGGTGATGATCACGAGCATGAGGACGAGCAGCGCCCACATGCTATTTGGCGCCTGGCAACTAATTCCGATGGATCACCTCTTCTCGTGTGTATACAGCCCACTGATGATGTTACTGCTAAGGAAGCAGGTGTAGTCTCCCATGGTCGCACTCTCCGGACCTATTCCAACACCCGTTGCATGGTATTCGGGATGGATACTAGTGTTCTAGCGCCAACTCCTTCTCCCTGGTACAGAATTGATAGTCTTGGAGAAAATTTGCTCTTCCTTGGACAAAACTATCCAATGATGGTGAAAGGCGATCCAACTGCTGTTGACACAACATTACTACCATTTATGAGAAGCAACTGTGTCTATACCTCAGACATTTGGCCGGTTCCCTACCCTGGTACTGATATAGTAGGCCGCTTCAGCCTGGATGATCAGTCTTGCGTTGGTCTCCAGATCGACAATGGATGGCCCGTCCCAGAGAATCACTTGTGGTTCAAAGCAAGTGTTTCCAACGCCGAGGAATGGTTGAGTTGAAGTACATTTCATTGCTTGTTATTTGTTGTGTGGTGAAAACTTTACTATTTATAATGTATCCTCGTTGTCGATGTGGGTTGATGACCTGTTGTATGTAATAAAATGATATGCCTGCGATAAACTTACTAAATTTATGAATGGCTTTCGAGTTGCTTCTGTGAGTGAGTGGTGCGACGAGGCAAAAAAATATTTTCCGAATACATAATTGTACGTGCATTGCAATAGGTTATTGGATGAGGCCAATCATCAACAATAGTAGTACACTATTTGTACTAGCTTCACATGCTTCGCGTGTCGTGCGGGTGTTTTTACTGTAGCCATACGTAACCAGCACCTCGAATCCTTGATACTAGTAGTACTATATACTAGTAAGTAGTAGGAGTAGTAGGGTGGCATAGGCCAGAACAAGCATTCACGTCCAGGAGTACGGCACACGCCACCAGCATGACTTCCATCTGACACCAAATTTCTTGGAGTCTGTGCTAGAGCAATCTCTTCAACCTCATCGTTTCTCTAACTCAGCCATCATGCGGCGGGCGAGGTGGGGGTTTGTCGATAGTCGGTTTCCTCAACTGCGGTCCCACTTGTAAGGCCAACTCCAAAGATCTATCAATATATAGATGTACTCTTCTTCCCAATACAAAAACTTGCATCCATTCTACTCCCTCCGTTCTAGTATTTGTCAAAATATATATGTATCTAGACATGTTTTAGTATATGGGCACATCCATTTTTGGACAAATGGAAGTCAAGTATTTTGGAACGGAGGGAGTACACAATAAAAAATTTAAGTTAGCACAACTAGTCTAATCCGAGAGCACAACCGAAGATTTGGTCGGGTTCTTCCTCCTTTTGCCGACACGTGGG
Source organism: Triticum dicoccoides (assembly GCF_002162155.2). NCBI lineage: Eukaryota > Viridiplantae > Streptophyta > Magnoliopsida > Poales > Poaceae > Triticum > Triticum dicoccoides. The sequence continues at coordinate 598,586,087 of NC_041393.1, forward strand.
ACATCCAGCATCCAGGTCATGTCATGAAAGAAAATAGAGTGGTAGTTGATAAGTTGAAGCCACGAGATGTGCATCTTGGGTTAAACTGTAAATAGAATCTTACTACTCTTGAGTAACTCCAAAAGCGGCCACCGAAGATCTTTCTTGGATTTGTTTTTCATCACCAGCACGTCGAGGTGAAAGATGTGCAGGTTCAGTGGGTCCGCTTGCGTTTTCACTGACATGTGGGACCGCATGTGAGCAAACAGACGATGGGCTCCGCGCGTCCGCTGGCTGGCTGAGAAGAGAGATAGAGGAGGGCTGAGCACGGACTGCAGGAAATTTGTTCTACGTACCTCGATATAGGCTCGATATAGTGGGGTGGCATGGGCCATAACTAGCATTCACGTCTAGCAGTATGGCACACGCCACCCACACGAGTCCCATCCGACACCAATTTTCTTGGAGTCCGTGCTACAGCCATCTCTTCTCCCTCATGTTTTCTCAGCCATCGCGCGGTGGGCGGGGTGGGGGTTTGCCGATAGTCGGTTTGCTCAACTACGGTCCCACTTGTAAGTGAAAATGCAACACCGCACAAATCCCCGCTTGAGCGGCGTGCCGGACCAACCGTGTGGGGGTGCGACGCGAACACAGCAGGCTTTTCCTTTTGAAATCGTAACTTGTAAATTTTGGTTTTGCTCCATGGCGTGATCGATAGATAGAAAATAATGATTTTGCCTAGAGTAACGAGAAGTTTGGTTCTGGCGCCGTTCATGCATGGAGTACGTACGAAAATTATGAAGTTGATGCGAAAGGTAAGATAATAATTGTAGTATCATATACTACTACATGGATTTGACGGAAAGATAAAAATACATACGGATCCATCAACGACATCCTCACACCCTAGTGCGCCGGGTCACCAACCGACGTGTGAGGAACAGCGGCGTTGGCGGCGAGCTCAACGTGCTTCTGAATAGTGCGTCCAAGGTTACCCTGCGGTCCAAGAAGACCAGCGTCCTATCGTCCTCCTCTTGCATGCGCGTAGATGTGGGTGATTATGTCCATGGTGTCTTGCTGTGCCAGGCGCTGCGCGGCGAGCGCGACCTCAAGGTGGACATTCTCCGGCGCGACAGCGGGCAGTCGCAGGGCCACCAGTGCGTCGAAGAGATTGTCACCATAGTGGCCGTTGAGGGTGGCGGGCATCGCAGAGCCTGGGCGCGTCGGCTGAAGGCTTACGTCAAAGTCGTCCGCGAGCTTCTTGAGATGGTGAACTTGTCGAGGAAACCGACGAGGACCTCGTCGAACAAGGAGACGAAGTTGTCGTCCAAGCGGCCCCTCGCCCTGCCGGCCTCGAGTAATACTACCTGGAGATGTTCCTCGTTGCCGGGCCGCAGGCCGGCATCGTGGACCATCTGGCACAGCCGTCTGATGCTCACGCTCATCGCCTCCATGGGTCTAGCTTAGCTTCTACTAGTCAATTGATCTTGTGATTCGAGTGATCACTCTTGCCCTTGGTTAGCGTGCGTAGGTGCGTAGGATTTTGTACTACTCGTCGGCCCTCTACTGCACCTGACTTTGGCTGTATGATAGGTGGGCCAGCCACCCCCTAGGCCCACGTGTCATTCACCCAAAGGCAGTTGCCATAAGTCAATGAAGCTGCGCCCCCGTCTATGCCGGTGCAGTATAGTCATCTCACCGGACCTCTAGTTGGGGCCAAACAAGAGAAGTTTGATGTTTACTAGTTTATTGGTCCCCTTTGCATTTTGCGCCAAGTTTTGACCTTTGATTTAACTAATAAAATGTTAATGCATGTAAAAAAAATGTTGTGTAAGTCACATTACGAAAACCAAATAATCCCAAAACACTTAGGCATGGTGCATTAACTCCCTCCTTGTTTCTTATTTCGTGACATATCAACCAATCAGAGATGTGGGCCGTGCATGATTTCAATGACTTGAGACTACCAAACATGACATTCAGTGTTTAGTTCATTGCATGTAATCCTATTAAGACTCTAGTTAACAAGAAAACATTAAGTTCTCTCGCCGATAGGAATAAAACACCATGTATTTATTTACAGAGGGAGTAGTACATTTTTTGTGACATGCATTACTAGATATTGCTAGTCAAATACTAAAATCCAGATGGACGTGGTAGTACTCCTAAATCCAGACGGTGGTGCTACTAGTACTAGTAGTAGTACTGCCAATGTAGTACTCCTAGGAGTACTAGCACTGTACTACCCGTTGGTCAAATTATTACGTGCCGCTCCTCACAGTGAAGTGACAGGACCCTACGCCAGAGATGACAACTGAGTATAGGTGCCGTGTTCGGCATACCATAGTCAGCCTCACCGTCTGCAGTCACTATCATCATGGCTGTAGAGCTAGCCTGCTTACAACTAGCCCTGTTCGACATAATTTCCCGTGCGTAGATGCCCGTGCATTGCATGGAACACCAAGATTGGGGGTGGACTGCTCCGGCAGCGGCCATCGCGCCAGATTTTTCCACGGCCTTATAGATGTGGTGGGGAGGAGATAAGGCTGATTGTGAGAGACAAGGAGTTGTTTGTAAATAGGTAACAAGTGCGGGCATCTTTTTGCAAAAATGGAGAAGCTTGGTTTGTATGCGTCAGATCTAGGTCTGACGGCTACCGGTGAAAGATGGGAGGCACAACATCATCACCAACTCAGGACCTGTTTGATTCGCGGGATTTTGAAAATGCAGGAATAGGACACAGCAATATTACAAGTTTCAAACTGATATTACAAATGTTAGGAGTAATGCTACACCTAGGAAGAGGGAATTACTAGGAAGTTCACGTAAGAACTTTCGTTACTTTAGGTGGATGCAGCGTTATCGTACAAACTAAAATCCACCGCCCTGACAAGTCACTAATGGGCAAATAAGTTTTCGAGTCTCTGGCCACTTGATGTTTCAAAAACAAATTCAGCTTCTGCGGAGACTTTGTCATTTAGGCTTAGACGCTTGCGGTGATCAGCACGCCATTCATTGTTGCGCCAGAGAACGCCAAACCTCATTACCTTGAGCACACTTGCCTCCAGAACAAAGAACCTGGCCAATTTAATCTCAGATGTGCTGCCTCGGTAGTCGATCAAATCAATTTCTGTAAGATGGAGATCAATGCATTTGATGAGATTGTTATAGTGCAGCACATTTTTCACTTTCGGGTCTTTTTTTATCTGCAAAAGAAGGGAACATATTAGAGCAGCTGGCTGCATAAGATTGACGTGTCATCAAGAGGTACCAATATCATTCTCTCATACGATAGGGTTGGCTGGCTAGTGATATTTTTCCACACTCTCTCTCCCTCTCTCTCTCTCTGTGTGTGTGTTTCTGTTTCCTCTCATTTAACTAGGAGCACGTGAAGAGCTTGGGCATTTGTTGCCTTCCACTATGTGGCCGATGCCATATTTCGCAAAAGTATGCCACATAATATGCATCGATGTCAAATCAAAAGATTTTGGCACCGCTCTCGTGATGTGAGAGAGTTGGCACCGCTGTGCACACAGACCCACATGTATAAACAAATCAATCAAACCAACTACACCAGCCTCTCACTCTCCCAAACAAGTGTTTTTTATTGCCTCAGTCCTCTCTCTCTCCCACGCAGTGTTTTTCATTGCGTGAGTTAATTTGGCACCGGAGCAAAGTAGGTGCTCCAGATTGGGGCACCAGGTGAGCAATGGAGGGGCATCGATGCCAAATGCATCACAAGTGAATTTGGCACATGTTTTGGCCTACACGGCGCACTTTTGTACTCCCTCCATCCCAAAATTCTTGTCTTAAATTTGTCTAAATATGGATGTATCTAGTTACATTTTAATGCTAGATACATCCGTATCTAAACAAATGTAAGACAAAAAAATTGGGACGGAGAGAATACTACCTCGTATTTAGTATAAAATTTTGACCATAGATTTACCTAAGAAAATGCCAATGCATGTCACTAAAAATTACACCATTTGAAATTATGTTCAAATACGAATCCAACGATATAGTTCTTAGTGACATGCATTAACATTTTTTCAGTTAAATCTATGGTCAAATTTTGATACTACAAAATTGGAAGAGTAAACCAGGACGGAGGTAGTAGTAGTACTTGCCCTTAGGGTAACCATAGAGTTACTGGAGTACTCTAAGTTACTTTCCACTATGAATAGCCTAGGCTACTATAGTAGTAGAGCATAAAAATAATGCAGGTGATCATGTGAGAAAAAATACTAAAAACATTTCTTTCGGTGCAGTGCGTAGATGTAGTTTTGAACACTTCACTTGTCATCGTAATTTGGGAAAATTATGAAAAAATTGAGATACGTTGTGATTACCGTTTACTAATAGGAAAGAAGTTTCACCTCGATGAGTAGATTCTCCGTGCATGGAAAGCATGTAAGGAATCCAACAACTTGATCCAGATTGGGGCCGATAGATTTTAGTGCTCAGATCTTCACTGTGCGCATGGACTGGGTCAAGCTTGTGGGAATCATTTTCTGGAAGGCGGTCGTAAATACATCAAGAAGAAATTGAAAAATGTGAATTTCAAGAAGACGGAGAAGAAGATGAGTGTTTTACCTGAATGATTACGGATCCAATAAAGAGTTCGGAGAATTTGGCAGACGAGTACACCAACGCTGTCAATTTCGGCGCGTCAATGACCCTAATTTTTGTTGGACCTTCTAGATCCGATACAAGCAATCTCTCAAGGAAAGGTGCATTCTCAATGACCATAACATGGAACAGCTGGAGTGATCTCTTCCCAATTGATGTCTTGTTGCGGGGCCAGCGAGACACATAAATCCATCGGAGATTCGTCGAGGCGATGTGGAGGCTAATGAACCCGTGGATCTGCTCAAGACGAAGGTACTCGAGCGTAGTACAGCTGCGGAGCAGGTGCTTAGCCTTCTTTGAGATGATAACGTCGAAGAGGTCGAGCTGCTTGAGTTGAGGGAGAAGAAGGGTGGGTGCGGCATCAATCTGGGGAAGATAGCAGGAGCTGAAGCTGGCACGGCGCAGCGTTGGCGTGAGGCGGAGCGCGGACAGTGGCAGAGAGCGACATCGTCCAGCTTCAAAGCTGAGCTCCTCGAGCTGATCTAGGGTGGGGGATAAGAACCACTCGTCGAACTTGGGTTGGACCTTGCAGTTGGTACTGAACATGCGGATGTCAAGGCGTCTGGCTGGCCCAGGGTGCGATAAAAGGATCTTGGAGACTGCGTCCATGCGTTTGCAATCCCCGTCACAGAGGCAGCTGTCGACGGTGAGGTTGAGGGGGGCGCAGCGCCAGAGGGGGCGCCACCACCGGGAGAGCAGGGCGGTCTGCACGGCAAATTTGGTGGGGAGGAGGCCGATGATGACGAGCAACATGTCGTCGGGGAGGCTGTTGATGAAGTCCAGGCTCGCCGGATGCGGTTTTGGCGCAAGCGGCCTCCGCTTGTTGGCTGCCTCGCCGTCCATCTCAACCGGCGGCGACACCGGTGTACACGTGTGCTGGTGTGTGTTGTGTGCTGGGTGTGCGCGAGTGCGTCCTTCTGTGCATGCCGCCGCGCAGTGGTGAATTGTGCGCGAGTGCGTCCTTCGCGCACAAGAAGTTTGTCCTCAATGCGCCCTCAATTTACTAGCGTGCGGGGTGCTACCCTGAGTGGTTTCAACTTTGTTTCCTTCACCGCGTGTCAGATGGGCCTCTAGCTTGCTTATTTTCACCCACTGCCACATGGGCCAACACACCAAGATACAGAACACGAGCTGACAACGCAGCATGTGGATTGGTTGACCGGTCAACTAAACAATATATAGAGCTATACGCTAACACAGTGAGCGTATAATCTGTCGGTATAGAGAGTTCGAGTGAGAGGGGAGGCCCATGAGAGATAGCAGAGAGAGAGAAAGAGCTACTCCCTCCGTTCGATAATGTAGTTACAGCATTTTTTTAAAGTCAAACTTTTGAAACTTTGACCAAGTTTATAAAGAAATTACTTATATCGGCAATACCAAAGATAAATGATAGTATGAAGTAAGTACATGTTTTGATGAATCTAATGATTGTTCCAGATGTAAATGTTTTTCTCCACATATACCTAGTCAAACTTTTCTGAGGTTTAACTTCTCAAAACATCCATATGCTTATGGACGTGACAGAGTCCCTAACGAGAGAGAGAAAGAGAGAGAGAGAGAGAGAGAGAGAGAGAGAGAGAGAGAGAGAGAGAGAGAAGTGTGTGTGCGTGTGTGAAAGAGACATGGACAACACATGATAAAAGTGGAGAAAAAGCGTGCGTGTCTTATGCAAACATATCACACATGCATCTTCGACAACGGAGGCAAGGTGAGGAGATAGTGTGTGGTTGTTTGGAACCGAGAGAGGAAGACCCCTAGCACGTGGCCAAGAGGGGTCTGACAAACAAGGGAGAGAGGTCGAGAGAGACGTACGGAGAAAATGCAGACATGGGGAGGAGAGAGTGTATGTTTGTCATAGAGAGATCCCCTGGAGATCGTGATGGGACTACATGGGTGGGAGCTCGAGTGACAAGGTTATGCGCGATAGAAGATGCCCCGAGAGATATCGAGTTAGACGTATGGATGGAAGGAGACAATACGTGTGTTCCTGATGGCTAGTAAGAGATAATCATACTTAGGAGGGGGGGAGTGCTTGCGCCTATGGCCCTGTTTGGATAGTCTAACTCAGTTAGAGGTTAGAGTTAGATTCTAACCCTGAACTAACTCTAAGTAAAGAGGTGTTTGGATGGCAGGGTTAGATGGAGCGCGGATACGGCGAGGCACCTTCACGGGCGGTGCGAGAGGGAGGGAGGGAGAGGACGAGAAGCTTCGAGGAAGTGGGGAGGGATCTGCTGCGGGGGGAGCAAGAGAAAAAAGTGTTTATTAGTGGTCCCGAGAAGAACTAACCCAAATAAGCACCTCTTGGATGGGTTAGTTTTTTGGATGGGTTAGATGCATCTAACCTAAACTAACCCTCCTGTTTGGATCTTTTTGGGTTAGTTGACTCCAAACTAACCCAAACTAACTCTAACCCATGGATCCAAACAGAGCCTATGATGGAGTGAGGGATTATGGTACTTAGGGGGGTGTCACATGGAGAGAGAACAAGGGAGGAGAGTGTTGGATGGGTCTATATGTATAGCGCGAGCGAGACATGTGTATGTGTGAACCAGGGAGATATAAGGCCCGTTTGGCTTGCGTCGTGAGCATCTTTTGCGTGGCCTGGGGTTGTGGCTGGATTTCATGCACGCTTGTTTGGTTGCTACCCTGTTAAAAAGAAAGCCCGCCTGGGCTGGGTTCCCTTGCACTTTAATTAGCCTGGCTGAACTCCACACACTGCAAGTAGCCTGGCCCAAGCGACCGATTTCGAACGCCTGGCCGTGCCTGGTCGTGCGGCCACGAGGCTAACAGCAACATGGATGGATATTAGCATTAAATAATTGATGCATGGATTGATTGATGGGACATAGATGCTTTGCCTGGCCCAGGCATGAACCAAACGCTTCAGCAGCACACAAGCCTGGCTAGGCAGAAATATTTTACATCTCACGTCCACACCAGGCAGTACCGACCATCAAGGCATGAGGGTCAGGTCATGAACCAAACTGACCAATAAAGTTTGAGAGAGATTGAGGAGCCCCGATAAGGCTGAGTGGTGCGTCAGATAGCTAAGAGGGGGAAAGAGATATTCCATCCGCTGGATGATGCAGTTTCCGCAAATGGTAGCTGAGAGGCTGAGTGGTAAATTTTTTAGAAGTCAAACTTTGGAAACTTTGATCAGGTTTCCGCAAATGTTATTTATATCTACAATACCAAAGATACATCATACAAAACTACATCTCATGGTGAATCTAATGGTATATGTTTGCCGTACTAGATGTAATTCTTTTTCTCCACGTACATGGTCAAACTTTGTGATGTTTGACTTTTCAATAAATCTATGTGCTATGGACGGAGGTGAGTGCCTCAGTCGATACAGATCAAGTGCGTGTGAAGGAGAATGAGTAAGTGTGCAAAAAGAGTATGTGTGTGAAAGAGAAAGTGACAACAAACGATAAATTAGAGAGAGTGTGTGTTTTTTCGTTTCTTATGCGAACATATCACGCATGCATCTCCGAGATGGAAAAGCGAGGCGAGGAGATACACGAAGATAGCTAGTCTGTGATTGTTTGCAACGGAGGGAGACACCCCTGTAGCACATGTCCAATAGAGGTCTGGCCAACAAGGAAAAAAGGTCGAGAGGGACACATGGATGGCATGGATGAAAGGGGAGGGAGAGAGGGTGTGTTTGTGATAGAGAGATCCCCTCGAGATTGTGAGGGGACTATACGGGTGGGAGATCAAGGGAGTGCGTGCGCGATAGAAAGATGCCCTGAGAGAAATCGAGATAGACCATGCACATGTTTGTGATGGAGACTAAGATTAGCTAGTCATATACATATAGGGGGGACTGTGTGTGCCTACAATTGAGTGAGAGACCATCATACTTGGCTAGCTGGGCATGAGACTGTGTGTGTGTGTGCGTGTGAGATGGAGAGAGAACGATGGAGACAGATAGAGTTTTAGATGGGCCTATCGAGTGCGAGTGAGATATGCATGTGTATGTGTGACCCAAGTGGATGGAGAGTTTGAGAGAGGGGGGAAGAGCTCCTAGACGACATAGTGGTGCGTGAGAGAGTTACGGGCAAAGAGCCAAGGAATTTCTATGCGTACGATGAGTGCACCCAAGATATCTAGCTTGGACTAGCTAGAGTATCATACATAGTGTGCGAGAGAGACCTATAGATGGTGTATATATGAATGCGTACTAGAAAGACCCCCCCCCCCACACACACACACAGAGAGAGAGAGAGAGAAAGGGAGAGGGACCAACAAGGTTTTTGTGTCGGATGCGTGCAACAGAATTGAAGATTGTCGGTGAGAGTGAGAGAGGGAGAGAGAGAGAGAGAACAGGAGTCCGGGAGAGGGGGAGGTCGCGTTTTATGCATCAAAGACTGATATAAACTTGCATTCAAATATTTAAATTGGAGACCATGTTGTCTGCAATCCACACATGAACGGATATATGTGTATATCAAACAAGTTCATTAATTTGACTTTCAACATGTTCATGGAGTACTATAATACTGTACAACATGCTACTCGATTGAGGTGTTCAATTTTGGATTTAGTTCACTATTTTGACCTACTGAACGAGCTAGTTCATTGAATCGAGATATTTCATTTTGGGTTTGATTCGCGTTTTTGAGTGGGTCAACTATTTGTCATATAGTAAATCGCTAGTAACGAGCATGCAAAAACACATTACTCCCGAGCATCATCTCTCCATCTAAAAAAGATGTGGCAAGCTAATATTTCAAAATTTGATTCGAATCGACTTGGTAAGGTAGACGTGGATGCCCGTTCTCCCAAAATTTGAACAAACCGTTAAACATCATCTCTGCTCGGTGGAATTCGCCCGAGAAAATAAATGGGAGACGCGAAATTACCGTCCTATGTGGGACACGCATCAATTGGCCCGTTGTACATCGAGGGTAGGTTTGTAACTTCATCCAAGCGCGCTTTCTCCTCGGCCGAAATGACATGTGCCGAATAATTCATAAACCATGGTCCGCAAAACACGCTCTCCTCGCCCGAAATAGCTCGCGCCCACTATTTCAAAACACGCTCTCCTCGCCCGAATTCGCTCGCGCCCACTATAGTTCAAAACACGCCCTCCTCGCCCAAAATCGCTCCCGCCCACTATTTGGGGAGAAGCAAAGTTACTCTACTATCCCCGACCCTCAATACACAGACCCAAGCCGAGAAGCCTATAGGCAAGGGTAGAACTGTAACTCCCCCTCACATTTCA
>NC_041393.1:598596236-598632173 GCF_002162155.2 Triticum dicoccoides
CAAATCACCTTCTCCCCGAGAAGCTCCCTTCTCCCGAGCCGCAAAACCTCAGCCCCACCTCCATGGCGCCACCACCGCACCAATTTCACAGCCTCCCTCCTCCCTAATGCCGGAGATGATGTCCAATTGCCGTTGTGCACTGGGCCGTGTGCCTCTTACTCCGTGCTGCTGGTGCTGCCTCAACGACGGCCGCGTGAACTGTACCGGAGCCAATTCACCCCCGCCGTTGTTCACGGTGCCAGAGCGGCTCCAACTTCGGACCCATCCAGAGTCCTGGCGCTGCTTCCACATAGCCGTCGACCATCGCGACATCGCTCTTTCCCTGTCGCCGGTCACCACCGCAACCGCGCCGGCCTCACCGACTCGGCAGGTGGACCTGCCTACTTCACCATGCCGCCAGATAGGTCGCACCCTCATCTGAAATCACTTTATTTAGGCATCAGTTGTCTGAATTTTTATTCTAGGCCAATCGATCCCAATGGGAAGCAGCACCCCTCGAGGTGGCGGAGCTCCTAGGCTGCCGGTTGGCTGGTGTCTAACGTAAGGGTGCGGTGTCGCAAGTTCGCCGTGGAAGCAGCGCTTAGATGGCTATCTTTTAGAGTTGGGTGGGTTGAAGGTACTGCCGCCACCGTATCTGGATGACGGGGAGTCTTTGTGGATTGGCCCGGGGGCGGCGCAACCACGGCAGTGCAGTGGGGCGGGGAGCGGGGTTTTGGACGGGGCCACGGACGACGGAGGCAGGCTGCTCTGCCGTTGGTTGCTGGCTCTTCGGGGAAGATTCCGAACAGTGTCAGCCGGGAGGCACAAGACGGCCATCAAGCCATCCGGCATAGGTCGGACAGTACCAAAATAAAATAAAATCGTGTGACCCCAATTTAGTATTCAGTTAACAGACGTGTGACCACTCTTGTACCTTGCTGTTGATCTCTTAGTGTATTTCTTCGGATCAAAGAGATATGTCATTCTTAACTTTATGCATAATCTGCATCTTCAGACACACCGTCTTCCGACTCACCGCAGCTGCTCCAACAAGGGAAGCATACACCAGAAGGGAGCTACAGTCCCCACTCAATAGTTCCCTGCATCGAATGCACGTGCCCGACATGGACAGCCACAACAACTGCAGGGCCATCGACAAGTCAGCACATGATGCTCACTCCTATGGATGGCAGCCAGATAGGTTGTACCCTCATCTTACTTGTGTGCAACATTTATGGCTTTGTTATTCATCTAAGCACGGAAAATAGATCATCACATTTCACTGTATATTCATGCTGATCTCTTACGGGTCTTGTTCAGGAGTTCACGCTGTTCCATAGTTCAGCTAAGATACTTGTTCTTTAGGTAACGCTGTTCCATAGTAATCATCCATCAGCCAATGCTATCCCACAGGCTGGTGATTATAGTATTATACCACTTCTAGTATTACCTATGTTGTTCTTTAATACTTTTGTGTGCCATCTAGTTAATCTCGAGTACAAACGATACATATTCTGTAGCTTTCATCTGTGTTCTCCCTTTAGTTTATGAGATTTGTTGCTGCTAGTTAACCCCAGTCCTACTATTTATGTCGTCTCCTACAGGCACTCATTTACATAAATCTAACTACTGGTTGTCTTCCATGCATGTCATATATAATTGCACACACTGATATATCCACAAGAACCTCACGGAGCAATGTAAAGGCCAATAAACTTGATGTCAATGATACCCAATATGATGGAACATGTAAAGGCAGTTCTTCAGAAGACTTGCAGAAAGATGATGAATCCTCTTCACCCCACAAGGTCCTTGCTCTAACTTGGCCTGTGATATGGGTACAACATGCATATAATGTCCTGGAGTGTATCTACTCTATTGCAAATATATGTCAACTCAATTCTAAGAAGCGTGTGCTTATCCTTGCATCATGAAATTTTATAGCGTGATGATCATATTTTCTACATGTCTCTCACCCATCTCTCTTTTAGAAAATAAGCTTAACAAATAGAAGAATTTCTGCAATGGTATCGTTTATGAGGAAAGATTCTCGCAGGAATTCTCTGTGCTCCAATGCAGATGTAAGTACCTTTTGTATATCACTATATTTTTACATCAGCATGTATTTTGTTAATCGGCGTGAATCCAACCTTTATTTGATCTAAATTTAGTTGTAGCAAAATGTATGATTAAAGGCCACAATGTTGATTTTTGCAAGGAAAACTGCCTAGTAGTTTTGCATCCTGAGCTGCATGAGTGTACTATCTCATATTAGTGGGTTTGAATACTTTGGTTCTGCAGTGGGGTTTTTAGTGTTTTTTTTACTGTGTTGTCCCGTCGTATCCCTAGCTCTTACATCATACTCCCTCCGTCCGGATTAAATGTCGCAGAAATGGATAAAACTGGATGTATCTAGAACTGAAATACGCCTAGACCCGTCCATTTATTTCCAGATGGAGGGAATACATGTCAATATGTCATGCCTTTCTATTCTTCAGTACCTATTCCATCTCTGTTGTAGCATGTTTTATAACTGAATCACCATTCTTCCATATAAGGCATGCAAGGGGAAGACGGCTCTGTTAGAATCTGAAGGTTTACAAACCAGGTCTTTGCAAAAGATCCAAACGCCGGGAGATAATAAACCAACTCCATTTTTCATAGATACTGCTCCAGCACAGAGAAACCCAACTCCCACTGATAATAAGCAGATTCCAGTGGCCAAAGAACTAGTCCGCTCCAGTCCAGCAAAAGAATGTCAACTCCGTTCTAAGAAGCATGTGCGTATCCTCGCATCATGAAATTTTATAGCATTCTGATCATATTTTCTACATGTTTCTTACCCATCTCTCTTTTAGAAAATAAGGTTAAATGATAGAAGACTTCCTCCATTAGGGTCGTATTCGAGGAAAATATCTTGCGGGAATTCTCTGTGCTCCAATGCTGATGTAAGTACCTGTTGTATATCACTATATTTTTACATCAACATGTATTTTGTTAATCGGCGTGAATCTAACCTTTATCTGATCTAAAATTAGTTGTAGCAAAATGTTAAAGGCGCCAATGTTTATTTTTGTAAGGAAAACTGCCTGGTAGTTTTGCATACTGAGTTGCATGAATGTACTATCTCATATCACGCACATTACTGAATTGTAGTGCTTCTCTGGTTGCCCATTCATTCATTGTGTCAATGTTGCTTTCGTACTACCTTACCTCGCTGATGATAGTTGTGCCATATTGTGTTAATTTGGTGTAGGCTACTTGCCCAAACATTCGTTGTGTCAATGTTGCTTTCCTATTATCTAACTTGGCCAATGATAGCAATGCTAGTGTGTTAATTTTGTGCAGGCTGCTGAAGATAAGAAGACAAACTCTGAAAACAGCAAGGCAACCCCATTGTTTCTTTCCAGTAAATCTAGGCCAGGTAATATGGCAATAACTCATGATTAATCTGTTTGGTTCCCGTCCTAATTTATGTTATGATGCAGTGGTCGAGACACTCTCCACTATCAATAATACAAGCATGCCAAAATCGCCATCTGAATCTGTTCAGTATCATCTGTCCCGAATGCAACGGAATAAATGTATGTTTGTGAACCAATTAATGGCTGAAGCAATGATGGAAGTGGTGGATGAATCAGAGGTGCAGAGCCGTGTGACACAACAATTGATAAATGTTTTCAGAGACAGTGTAGCAAAGCAGAAAGAACTTGCCCACATGCTTATGGGCATCATCTGTGCTGAGGTTGCAGATTGTGACATTGTAGATGGTTAGGTTCTGCTCATTTATTTGCACTGACATCAATCTTTGATTACCCAGTGGATGTAATTTCCTGTAATATATGCTGGATGTGCAATGTTATTCCCTGTATGTCGTACCTTTGCGTGATCGGTTTTGGTCTTGTGCATAATTGCTCGTCGTAATGGGCTCAAATTATCTAATTTGGCCTAAAGACATGTACGAACTTTAGTGGGCCCATTAAGTTAATGGGCCATTACTAGGCCGAAAGTTAATGGTCGGCCCTCTTACCTCCCGGGTCATTAACAGGCCGACATCGAAGCGAGCAACAGGTGGCCCCAGTTTATTTCACGGGTCGTTAACAGGCCGTTACTAAGTTTGGGCTACATATGGCCCAACTATACTGTAGGCCTTTAGCAGGCCGAAAGAGACAGCGGGCTTGTACTGGACCATGAAGACCATGGGCCGCTAAGAGGCCGAAAGTCAGGTCGTATTGTAAATGGCCCAACTGTGTTGTGGGCCTTTAGCAGGCCGAAAGAGAAACCGGGTTGGTATTGGACCATGAAGGGCATGGGCCGTTAAAGGGCCAAAACTAAGGTCCGACTGCAAATGGCCCAACTCAATTATGGTCCGTTAACAGGCCGAAAGTCACACAGGGCCGGGAATTGGCCCAACACTTAAATGGGTCGCTAAAAGGCGAAAACTCAGGTCCGACTAAAAATGGCCCAACTGATTTATGGGCCGTCAAGAGGCTGAAAGTGACACCAGGCCAGAAAATTGGCCCAACACTTAAATGGGCCGCTAAAAGGCCGAAACTCAGATCCGACACAAATGGCCCATCAGATTTATGGGCCGTCAATAGGCTGAAAGACACACCGGGCCGGAAACTAGCCCAACATTTAAATGGGTCGCTAAAAGACCGAAAGATGTACATCCTGAAAATTGGCCCATCCATTAAACGGGCCGTTAACAGGCCGAAATCTCATCGGGCCGATATTGAGCCCAGATATATAGCGGGCTGTTAACGGGGTCGAACTGACGATGGGCTGCAACGGTGTCAAATCTTTAACGGGCCGTTGACGGGCCGAATTGGCTCATCTCGTATGGGTCATGGGCTTAAATGGATCTGACACAAGTAGGCCTTATATGGGTTGGCCTCCTAATTTTAACTGGGCCGGCCTTTTCACAGGAATGGGCCTCTGTTGGGCCGTGCCACGTGTTGACATACCATAGGCGTGTTCCGTCCAATGAGTGGATGACATCTGTCCCAACGGTGAGCCGACACGTGTTTCCTCCACCCAATGATGATTTTACACGTGGAAAATCCCCATTGGTCGGGGCTGTTAACGGGTTATCGGATCCAAAACCCGACCCGGTAGCTTAACGGTGTTCCGTTACGGTGGATACCACGTGTCGGTCACCCTTGACGAAAGCACTTCTGTGACACGCGATTTATCGTCATGGAAGTGGACACTTCCGTGATGATAATTTTGGTAATGTCATGGAACACTTCTACGACAGCACAGGTATGACTATCTTGATTCTGTCATAAATTTGTCATGGATGTACATGCATGACAAAAAACGTGACCTACTGTGACAAACACGTATCATCACGGAAGTGTATTTTTTTGTAGTGTTTTTATGGGGAAGGCACGGGCCACCTCCTTTCCCATTAACTGCGATGCGACGCATGCGTGCGGGCGCTGTCCCATGCATGCCTCCCACGTCATGCGCGCGCACGACCCCCACGTCGCGTGTTCAACGCGGGTCATGGGAAAGTGCAGCCGAGGGAACAGTGGCCGCGGTAAAAATCCGCCCCAGCTACCCACGCACCGTTCAGGGCCTAGCCCAACAACGCGTTGCGCTTATGTGTGGCCCAGGCCTGGGGGCTCCTATCGGTGTACAAAAGTAGGGGCTCTGCTTTTGACCCCTTTACTTGTGCACGGGCAGTCAGAGCCTCCCGCCACGGCCACACATAACAGGGCAGGAAAGGGAAGCCGGAGATAAGCCGAAGCCACAAGGAAAACAGAGCAACGACAAGGACCAAGACCACAAAGATCAGATGGGCGGAGCAGGTTCCCCCAGCAAGGACCCTTGCCGGGGCAGCCTCAGCGGCCCCGGCAAGACCCTTGCCGGGGGAGCCCGCCCCCACCAGCCGAGCGAGCCACCCTTGAGCCCACCAATGCTAGACAAACGCGTCAGGACAGGACTCGAGAGGCACCTCCGTGGTGGCATGCAGATCTTTGTGAAGACATAAAATGCCCAAGATCAAATGAGGATAGGAAGGCAACTGTCCTCACCAAAGAAACCCACAAGACCCCCGGCAAGATTCTTGCCGGGGACGCCAGCACGCCACGGCAAGACCCTTGCCGGGCCACCCGGCAAGATCCTTGTCGGGCCACCTGGCAAGACCCTCGCAAAATACATCGGCAGGGCCGCTTCCAGGCCCACACCAGCTAAGTCTTTACCGCTGTTTGCATGCAGCTGCTGACCCAGCCAGCTGGGCAGGCGCCTGCGTGGCAACATGAAACCCTTCATGGAGGCTCCACCACCGCGCCACCTCAGCTGCCTGCCTACCTACATGGCACCGCATGCATTGCTGGCCGGGGTGCATGTCGAAGTAAGGAGGAGCGGCGACGAACGGGACGGGCCTCGCCCCCTTCCCCGATAAAGCAAAGGGACACCTAAGCCTTGCATTTAATGTGCTTTGTCCTGTAATAACCAGCGATAAGCTCGCAACGTTGTAGCACTTTCCACCTCATGTGTGCCACTATGGCAACCCCTTCCGCCTATAAAAGGAGGCCCATGGCGCATGGGAGAAGGATTCGGCTCTTTCGAACCTCACAACACCTAGAGCTAGTTTGAGAGCTCAAGAACACTAATACATCCACCGAAAGCAGGATCGTTGGGATTTACGCATCTTTGCGGCCCGAACCTGGGTAAATCCCCCTTGTGTTGTCTACTAGTCCCGCTCTCCTCACGATCCCCGCGCCCCGCAACCGCAGAAGGGATTCCAGTGATCCCATAGGTGTCGTTTCGCACCGACAGACTTTTCCAAAATAAATGAAATATTGGAGGAAAAATATTAAAATCAATTAATAAATTTTATTTGGATTTTATTGCAGTTTTATTCGAATTAGGAAAAATTTGCGTTTTTCAAAATTGCATTAGAGGCCCAAATAAATGTTCACTTTGTCCGGCATATTTTTAGAGGACGGGGAAAATTTATTTCGGGATTTTTTGGAGTTCGTTTAGTATTTCTTTTCTTCGTTTTTCTCCGAGTCAGAATATTTAAAAAAATGGACCGACTTACTGGGCCGTGTCCGCCTGGGACACCGACCCGACCGGCCCTTTAAAAGGCCGAAGGCCCGAGCCGCCAGCCCCCACCCCCGAAACCCTAGCCGCCAGCCCCGCCGCCCGACTCGCGCCGCCGCCGCCGCATCACCCCGCTGCCGGAGTATGCCGCCACCCCGCCGCCACCCACCGGAGTATGCCTCCGTCGCCGTCCCGTTCCACGAGGTAGCCACTGGTTTTTTTAAACCGATCGGTTTTATTTCGTAAACCTAGATCTCGTTTTTTAGGATCGGTTTTGTTTTGGTTTTCTCGGTTTGGTTAAATAACGGAAGTTCGTTTTAATGAACATTGTTTGCCCATTAGCCGCAGACAGCGAACGTTCGTTTGTTAGCCTGTTCGTCAGTTTTTCTTTTTCCAGGGTTTTTCCGCGATTATTTTCGATCACGATTTCTGCCCTGATTTTCGTTTTAGTTTATCTTTTCGCTCGTTTATCGGAATCAGGTGATTCAAGCGCCTAGATCTTCGTCTTGAAACCCTCTTTATTCTTAACCAGCTTGAGCAAGATTTTGATACAGTAAAATTTGACTTTAGTCCAGATTAGTAATCGGATCTTGTTTCTTTCGTGGTTTGAGTTTCGTTGCTCCATTTGATTTGATTCTTTTTGCAAACCGGAGTTCTTCTGTTGAACTTTCTGGTTAGATCCTTATTTGGGAGTTATCCATGCATCTTTGCCTTATTGCTTATGTATGCTATTGTTTGTTTGCGATAGAATTCCCAGAGTGTGAAGCGTGCTACTACGAGCCACTAGGTTTTGCGGATCGTCAGCAAGGCAAGTAACACATTGATCATACTCTTTTCATACCCAGTTTTTATGCATTAATTCCAATCCTCAAACATTGCATGATTAGGATGTGTTTAACTTGTGGGTATTGGGAAGTAGATGATGAGGTAGAACCTATTGCCCTGTTTATTATCAAACCCTTGGGAGTTACTTCTACGTATGCTTATTTGCTATGCTATGCTCGTAGGCGTGGTTTGGTTTGAGAGATCCATGACAGATGTGAGTTGTTAATTAATGGTTCAACTTAAGGTGGCAACTTTAATACACATCTGGGTGGATTGCTTGTGGGCACCTCGAGAATTTAGTGTTTTCCTAGGATATCCCGGAGTACCCGTGTGATCATCCTACAGTCCGCCACCCAGGCTCAAAGGGATCATAAGATTATTCATGCTAGAAACTTCTGTGTGTAGACACAAGCTATTATGGGCTCTATCATAGTTGAGTATGTTGCATGACCTCTTCCAGTGGTGGGCTAGCAGATGTAGAGGGAAAGTAGGTGTAACTGTCCACCCGGGGTTAGAGTTAATGTTTCTGAAAGACTGTGTCTCGGTCATCCATTTCTCAAACACCATGTGGTGCGAGAAATCCAACGGAGGAGATCAAGTCTTGTGGGGAAAAGTGCGCAAACCTCTGTAGAGTGTACAAACTAATCATGGTTAGCCGTGTCCCCGGTTATGGACATCTTGAGTATCTGGATTTTGGATTATCATATGGATCTCATCACTCTAATTTAACGTGTTGGGTTGATAATTACTTTTAATTGGGATTGAGTTAGAGGAAACTTCTCAATGATGTTTCAACTACCGTGATAGTTAATTAAAATATATTCCTTTGTTGTAGGAAAAAATTGGCTTTTCGCAAAAACATATTAACCATAGAGCCTCCACCGGCCATATATGCATATAGTGGTAGAATTTATCTATTCATTACTCTACTATGTTACATTGCCAGCATATTCCATGTGTTGACCCATTTTCGGGTTGCAACATATCATGTTGCAGACTTTTTAGACGAGGAGTAAGGTTGCTAGGCCGTTGTCGTGCATGCAGCTATGCCGTTGGAGTTGATGGACTCACTTTATCTTCCAAGCATTCCGCTGTTATCTTATTTAGATGGCCTTAAGCCATATTTATTCTAATAAGTTCTCTTTGGATACTATCGATGTAATAAGTGTGTGATTGCTACTCTATTATAAATCCTTCGAGTACTGTGTGTGTCAGCATTACCGATCCAGGGATGACACTGAAGCACAAAGACTTGACCGTCTGAGGTTGGGTCGCTACACTCTCGGAGCAGCCAACCAGCTAGTGGTTGTAGGCAGCGGCTATTTATAGCCTAGGGAGCAGCCCAACATGATAATACATAAATGCCCTTCAATGATATGACCGTTAGGTGGGTAGATATTTTGGGACAGCTTGCGCGTAGCACACCAATGGTCGGAAATTTGAGGCTCAAATTCCTCAGGGCTATCATGTTCCTCACTTGTAGGCAATCTGCACTGGCGAATTCCTAACTCCTCAGTTAGAACAAATTCCTTAGAGACCAGAAGAACTTTGTCTCTGTCACTGAAGAAATTGACTGAACTGTATGAGATTTCCAATGGCTTCACTCGAAAGGATTGGTAGGTATAGGATTTGAGATGAGCATCACTTAAAAACTTTTCCTTGGCTTCTCCTTGACCCCCTTTAATAGTACAGTGTTTCCTATGACTCAAGAAAGAGAAAATGAAACTACGAAAACAAAAGTCTTCACGCTTCATGATCCTCGTATAAATATCAAGTCTTCATGGTCACACCAATTTCTTCACTTTCAAAGTCTTCAGAAAGTCTTCAGAAATCCAAAGTCTTCAGTCAAAGACATTCATTTTTAGGGGTCGACATTCTCTGTAAACATCAAACTCCTCATAGACTTATAGACCTGTGTAAACTCACTAACGCATCAGTCCCTTAACCTATAAGTCTTCAATACACCAAAATCACTAAGGGGAACTAGATGCACTTACACCCAAGCTTCTGCTTAAAGGGCATAAAACGACAATTCTTCTCTAACACTAAGACTGCTGAGTCGGCATTGATACGATCCGATGAGTGCAGGATAGTTGAGACCCAGTGCACCCAATGGGTTGTTGACTCGCCCTCTTCTTGGACACAAGAGTCCAAATCCATAATTGACATAGGCTACTTGCATGTGTCTTTAAAATTCTGGATAAACCGGGCTTTTAACTCGGCACATGACCCGATGGAGTTGGCGGGCAACCCTTTCAACCAAGTATGAGCCGTTCCCTCCAACATCATAGTAAAATACTTAGCACACGCAACATCGCCAACATCCAACAGTTCCATTGCCATCTCATAACTTTCTACCCAGGCTTCAGGGGGCTGCTCCGCTATGTAGTTAGGCACCTTACGAGGGCCTTTGAAATCCTTGGGTAAACGCACGTTTCATAGAGCCGGCACTAAACACGGCACACCCAAGGTTCTGGAGGTCACGCCTGTCTCCATCGAAGTTGTCTGGTGAACCGGAGAATGTCGAAGAGCCACTTGCTGAGCTGCCAGCTCCGCCTCCCGACATGCTCTATCTCGATCCACCAAAACCTGAGCATTAGCACCATTGCACGCCAGGTCATGCCCTCGAGGCTGGTTGCGGTGCCTGTCACTGCTTGAAACTGCTAGTGAATCGATGCCTTCTATAGCTCCGGCTTGGGCGAGGGGTTGAGTGAATCCTCTCATGGCTGTAAGAATACGCCTCCTGCTGTACCAATACCGTCTGAAGAAATTCTCTAGCCCTCCATGTTTCAACCGTCGTCGGAGACTCGCCTTCAACTGGCAGAGCCGCCAATCTTGTTGTTGTAGCAATCATATTGTCCAAAGGGTTGGACTAGTGACCCGGCGGCGTCAAAACATGCTGAGGCAGGGTAGCGTTCAAATGAGGTGGGTCCATCGCGCGCGGCTGAGTTGGCGCCCCAGCCCCAGGCGTTGCCACCACCCGGTTTGCCTCATTACTGGTCCCTGCTCCAGGCATATTGAAGAGGTTTCTCGCATCATAATTTGGGGCAAACGACTTTGGTGCCTCCTCCTGATGATCTCATTTGAAGTGTTCTGATCCAACATGAGCCGGAAGGAATCCACTTGAATCTGTTGTGTCTGAGCATCCAAGATAGCCCGCTCCACAGTCATCCTAGCATTCTCAGCCGCTAGATCTTCCTTGGCTTGAGCTATCTCATCTCGCAGCTTAGCCACATCTACCTTATGTTGTTCCTCGTTGTCCGGGGTTACCTCAACCCCCATCAAGGTTGCCAGAGCCTCCAACAGCTCTGTTAAGACTTGAGCCGGCGGGCGCGCTAAGCCACCAGCACCAGCAGCCGCTGAATTAGAGATCCTAGCCACAGCAACCATTGAGCCAAGCACCGGCTGTGTACCGGCCATGAAGATCGCCACCCTGTTCGGTGGCTCATAGGGGTCCGGAATATTGTCACCATCGGAATAGCCCCCAAGCCAGCCTCCTTGCAGCTGATACATTGAATTGGTCTCACTGGTGGACGATTCACTATCGAAGTAGACAATCGTCTCACCGCCAGACACCGATCCTTCCTCAAATTCCGCCCCATGGATAAATCCAACGAGGGGTGCTTCATGGCGGGTTGAACCCAGGTGGGTCGTGCACGCTGAGCTGTCTCGATGATGTCGGTGCAGAAGTCCGGCTCAGGGCCTGGTTCCCCGATCTTGCCGATGAAGACATGGATTCTGTCGAAGGGGACCCGGTATTTGTACTCAATTGAGCCGACCTCAGGGCCCCAGCCTGCATCGTCGATGCATAGCTTCCCGCGACGACTCTTGGTCATCCGCCCACAATGTATCCCTTGATCCCTTCGAAGTTGCCCTGTAAGAACTCAAAACCACCGTGCGTTGGCCCCACGGTGGGCGCCAACTGTCGTGGACTTGTCACGACAGATGTTCTAGCATAAGCACTTAGTCGTGGAGCCATCGCAACTAGGTTAGCTTAAAGGGGTTAAACGGGACAAAGGACACAAGGATTTATACTAGTTTGGCCCCTTCCAATGAAGGTAAAGGCCTATTCCAGTTTGAGGTGGTATTGCTTATGTTTGATTACCAGGGAGCGAGTATGCTTGACCTAGCTTTCGATCTCTCGTTTCTTGCCCTAAGCCGATGTTGGGTCATCCCTTTATATACACAGGTTGACGCCCAGCGGCTCACGAAGTCCCGACCGGCTCATGAACAACGTGTCTTGCTCGGTGACTAATTACACTTGCCTTACAATACAAGTCATACATACATGGCGGTTTACACTTATGGGCCTTAAGTCGCCTTTGGGCTTCAGGCCCTTAGCAAGTCTGCTTCGTGAACCACCATCTTCAACATCTACATGGGCTTTCTTAATGATGATCCACCAGTGGTATGACCCGACCCCTCCTGGGCAGGTCATACCCAGTAGTTATATCCCCAACAACTCTGATGCGGAACGTGTTCTAGTCGACCTACGAGGTTCTGTAGTAACTTGATCTGAAGTTTCATGATCATCATCATTTGCTTCCTCTCTAGTTGGTGCAGGCATCATGGGAATGGTTTTCTATGATGTGCTATATTTCAATTCGAGAGAAGGTACAATACCTCATCAAGTTCTACTTTCCTCCCAATCACTTCTTTCAAGAGAAACGCCTTCTCTAGAAATGACCCATTCTTGGCAAGAAAGATCTTGCCTTCAGATCTGTGGTAGAAGGTGTACCCAATGGTTTCCTTAGGGTATCCTATGAAGAAGCACTTCTCGATTTAGGTTCGAGCTTATCAGGCTAAAGCCTTTTGACATAAGCGTCGCATCCCAAAACTTTAAGAAATGACAGCTTAGGTTTCTTGCCAAACCATAGTTCATACGGTGTCATCTCAACGGATTTAGACGGCGCTTTATTTAACGTAAATGCGGTTGTCTCTAATGCATAACCCCAAAATGATAGTGGTAAATCGGTAAGAGACATCATAGAACGCACCATATCTAATAAAGTATGGTTACAATGTTTGGACACACCATTACGCTGTGGTGTTCCAGGTGGCATGAGTTATGCAACAATTCCACATTGTTTTAAATGAAGGCCAAACTCGTAACTCAGATATTCACCTCCATTGTCACACCCTAGCTAGTCATGCATTAGAGTGTTGCATCATGTTTATTCTTTCATCAGAAACTTGAAATGGGGATGACAGAACCCCCAGTCCCCTCTGAAACCAACTAGGGTTACTAAAATAATTTTTCAATGAACCTGAAATGCCCTTCTAAAATGCCCATCATTTTTGTCTTGGTTCAGAACCTCTGCCAAAAATGGTGCACATTTTCCTAGGCCATCCTAGCGTTTTTGAATTAAATCATAAATATTTGAATTTGGGCATTTAAAATAATATAAAATATTTAAATGCTCAAATATCTCCAAACTAAAATGTTTCATGTTGGAAATAATCCAACTATGGGCCAGGAATAGTTTGGTGATTTTTGAACTTGCCTAGGTATTTCATTAAATTCAACAAAGTTGCAGATATATTAAATAAAACAGAAACAGAAAAAAAGGGGAAAACTTACCTGGGCTCCTCCACTGTGCGGCCCAGCCAGCTGGCCGGCCCAGCCAGCAGCCGGCCCAGCCACCACTGCAGCCCTCCGTCGTCTTCCTCCCCTCGCCCCGAAGCTGCTGCGTGCTCGCGCGCGCACGGCCGCGCGGCCACCTCCTGCTTGCCGACGAGCTCCTGGCCGCGTGGACGACTCCCGCAGGCCGTCCCGATCCCCCCCTGCTCTCTCTCACTCTCTCCCGACTCTTCCCTCCTCTCCCTCGCTCTCTCTCTCACACGGCCGAACACCACCGTCGCCGCCGTTCGCCATAGCAGCCGACTCCGGCCACCCCTCGCTCCCCCGACTAGCTCAGGAGCTCCGCCTCGACCTCCTCTTCCTCCCCACCGCTCCACGGGTCTCCGGAAGCCCTGCATCGCCGCCACGTCGCCGTTCCCCTCTTCGGGCTCCGATCATCGCCGCCGTCGAATTCGTCGTCTCCAGCGCGTCCCCGAGCCCGCTAACCACCTCTGCAGCCCCGCGGTGAGCCCCCGGATCGTTTCCCCCTTCTCCCCTGGTCTCTCCCGACCTCTAGGCCCTAGCCCCACCTTGGCCGAGAGCTCCACGCCGCCGGTGATGTCGCCGTCGTGGCCACGGTCACCGTAGCACCCAACCGAGCACACCATCGTGCTCCACACCTCACTAGGAGCACGTAGCACGCACTAACGCCTCCCCAAGCCCCCTGCAACGTCGATTCCGACCGCACCCGAACTCCGGCAGCCGCAGCCGAGCTCGCCGCCGTCAACTCCGGCCACCCCAAGCCCAACCACCACCACCAATAGTCGCGGCTCAACCTCAGCAACACGTAGATGCCTTCCGCCGTCCATTTGGTTGCCGGAATGGCAAAAAGCACTTTCGCCGCCGTCTCGGGCCTCGCCGGCATCATGTCGCCGGTGGGGTTTGACTTGTCCGACCCGGGGTTTGACCCCGAGGGTCACTGACGCGTGGGCCCTGTCGGTCAGATGGTTAGATTAGCGCTAACCACTGTTAGTTAACCCCTGACACTGACCAGTGGGCCCCAGCGCCACTAATTAGTAATTAGAATTAATTTAACCCTGTTTAACCCCCCTGTCACTGACGTGTGGGCCCCACACGTCAGGTTTGACCTCAGCCAGCCGTAGTTGACCACTGACGTCATGATGACGTCATGCTGGCGCAATAATTATATTTCTGGATTTAAATTAAATCAGGAAATTCCAGAATATTATTTAAACTTCAAAAATTCATAACTTTTATTCTGTAATTCCAAATTGGACAAATTATATATGAAAAATGATCAGAAAAATCCAATCTATCCATCTGTACTATTTTCATGCATGATCAAACAAGTTAAATTGATGTTTTAAGCAGAACAAGGAAAAGCACTTTAAAAGGCCATATTTGAATTTGAAATTTGAATCCTTGATTCAAATTTGTTCAAACCCTTCTGGTTTTAGTTGCATTAGCCCAATACACTCATTTTGCCATGTCTCATGCATGCATCATATTGTTGCATACTATTTGGTAATGTTTGTGTATCGGTGCTCTCTGCGGCAGGTTCTGTCTCCGAGGAGTACCGTGATTACCCTAACGAAGAACCGTATCAGTGCATCGAACCATCAGGCAAGCAACCAACCATTTGATCATATCGATACAATCCCATGTTCTCGCTCCTGCTCTCTTTTACTGCATTAAGACAACGCGTTTCAAACTGCTGTGTGCTACGGTAGTTGAACCCATTTCCTCTGCATGACCTGTCATTGCCACAGTAACTAGATGAAACTCACTAGCATGTGTAGGAGTTGATTGAGCCATATGTATGTGTTGTTCCTACCTTGCTATGCCTGCTATGCTTAGAGTCGTGTCAGGTCTGGTTCATCTGGGTGATGGGCTAGAGTGAAATGATTATGTCGGTAATGAGAGTGGTGTGGTGAACACGATTTGGTAAAGGTATCGATGAGAGGCCATGTAGGAGTACATGGTGGGTTGTTTCATTGAAGCCGACCTTAAGCACTGAGATCTGTATGTGTGATTTAAGAATCAGCTACTACCATGCATTGGTCCCGAAACCAATGGACCCTCTCGGCTTCTTATTCACCCTAGTTCTCCGTCCAGGAGTTGCAAGTAGTTTCTGGTGTTTGTAGCCTACTGGAGGCCGTGGACAGCGCTGACCGTAGGGGTGGGCTGTGATGCGGTAGGTACGTGGCACGGTGTACCGAATACCCGTTAGGTATCTCGGGAACCCTGTTCACATCGTTCGGGGCCGTATGGGAAACCTCGGCCGGACTCCCTGCGGATGGAACCTGGATAGGCGATAAACCTGGACTAGAGGCTTAGGTGATTAGGTAGGTCGTGGCCGACACCCACGTTGGGCTTCCGCTTGAAGGTTGCCGAGTACATGTCGTGTAAACGACGGTAAGTGGTGAGAGCGTGTATGAAGAAGTACACCCCTGCAGGGTTAACATGATCTATTCGAATAGCCGCGTCCGCGGTAAAGGACTACTTGGTTGCCTTTACAGTTCATAGACAAGTAAATGGAAACTGTTAAAAGCCTCAAGATAAGTGTGAGTGCCGAGGATGGCTCTTCCGTAGGAAGACGGAGGCGGATCCTCGGTAGTGTATTGAATTGGTGAGTAGTGGACTCGTGTGCGCAAAACCATTTCAAGTTGGAGTCTCGTGGGATAGTCTAGCCAAGAGTCAAAGCTGGCTTGCTGCAATAACTCCACCAACCCTTCTTGATACTAAGCATGTATGTAGGATCTGATGTAAGTCTTGCTGAGTACCTTTGTACTCATGTTGCTATAATTTACATTTTTTACAGAAGACGCTGCAACCCCTTCTGATGGGTTCTATGTAGACGTTGACATCAAAGAGTAGGCTGAAAGACCCAGGTGGTGACCCTGAGCTTGTGAAGGACCTTGTAGTATAGCTAGGCTTCCCAAGCCTCTTTTATTTTACTAGTTGTCTGTACTCAGACAAGTTACTTCCGCTGCCGGTTTGTATGACTGTATGACTTGTATGTTGGGTCGTGAGACCCGTACCTTTGTGTATGTTATGTATGGCTCTCTGAGCCTTAAATAAAGTACTTGTGTCATAGAGTCATGTTGTGATGCTTCGTTGTATTTGCACATATCGAGCATATTGTGTGTATGATTGAAATGCTTGGTATGTGTGGGATCTGACTATCTAGTTGTTTATCTTTAGTAGCCTCTCTTACCGGGAAATGTCTCCTAGTGTTACCGCTGAGCCATGGTAGCTTGCTACTGCTCTGGAACACTTAGGCCGGCCGGCATGTGTCCTTCTTCGTTCCTGTGTCTGTCCCTTCGGGGAAATGTCACGCTTTGAGTACCGGAGTCCTGTTAGCCCGCTACAGCCCGGTTTACCGGAGTCCTGTTAGCCCAGTGCTACAGCCCGGACCCACTTGCTGATGACCGACACGTTCGAAGCTGGGTCATGGATGCCTGTCCCTGTAAGTCTGTGCCACTTTGGGTTTACGACTAGTCATGTCAGCCCGGGCTCTTTATCATATGGATGCTAGCGACACTATCATATACGTGAGCCAAAAGGCGCAAACGGTCCCGGGAAAAGGTAAGACGACACCCGTGGGGATACCGTGCGTGAGGCCGCAAAGTGATATGAGGTGTTACCAGCTAGATCGATGTGACATCGAGTCGGGGTCCTGACAGCGTTGGCATCAGAGCCAGACTGCCTGTAGGTTCTCCAAGCCAAACTGGTCGATGTTGAGTCTAGAAATTCTTTAGTTATATGTAGGGGAATTGTTTGTGGATTGGAACGTAAGGCTCTTTTTACTCCTTATACCTTATGACTTTCTGATCTGAGTCAGTCCATTCTTCCACCGGGGGTTAAGGAATTAGGATCTGTTCTCTCTATCAGGATCACGAGTTACTAATCAGTAGTACCTTATAAGTTTGATGGTTACCAGCCTAGTTCAGTTCTACTACCACATTATGTTGCCAGAATGGATTCAGAACCTTGTTATGATGATGATGAGTGTATATGTAATCCTTTGTCAAATGTCTCAAAATCCTTCTTGAGCATTTACAGCTGTTATGCTGCCGAAATTTTGCTAGAAATTCTAATGCCTTTGCATTATGATTGTGCTTTCAGATGGCCACTCACGACCTCAATCAAGTGGTTCGCCTGACTCGATGCCTAGATGTACCCGGCCATACTGCTAAGTTGGTCAGGGTAATGACTGAGGCTGGATACCGCTGGTATCCTGAGTACACGGTCGAAGAGCAATTCCGAGATTTTAATCAGAGCCAGTATCTCTGCACTGTCAGGATATTTCCATCTTATCCTGGATCCACCGAGCCTCTTCACTGCTCTTATGGACTCGGGGTTACCATTGGGATGGCTGTGCAGGACGCCGCCTACTCTATGATGACCATTATGCGAGTCAGATCTGGTATATTTCGGGACTCTGATTTCCGGTATATGCCAGGATCACTTCCGGGAGCACAAGGGTATCTCCAGGCTATCTATGCTGACCCCACTCAGGAGGATTCACGGACTCGCACCACTACTGAGATGCTCGAGGATAAGGACCGTGAAAATCGGGCCTTAAGGCTAGAGCTCTTCAACACCCGTGCTGACCACTAGGCCACTTTGACTCGGTTCGCACCGGCGGTGCAAGCTGGATATTCAGATATGCGCGATCTCTATCCTGTGAGATCTGCTCTGCCAGACGTGATGGTTTGGCGTGATGTAGGAGGCATCACCCCACCTCGCGGTCTCCGCAGGCCACCGTTTGTTGGTCCAAGGCCTCATCCTAGCCCCTATGGTCCACAAGCTCCGCGAGACCGTCTGTTTCCAGATGATCATGTTGAGCTCCCAGGCTATGGAGGTGACTTCTACGAGGATTACTATGGATCGGTCTGAGTTAGTGGTAGTATCACTAGTTCGCACTAGCTGTGTCGTCTATCGTCCCGCGTGACTCGTGGGATATGACCTAGTTTGTACTCCTTCCGGAGGTGTAGAAAAATAATGTATAGGAGCTTGGAATGCCTCCGATGAGATGTAATCCTCTTTTCACCGTAATAGTACTTTGTTTGGTCTTGTACTAAACCCTGTATGGTGTGTATGACGATGGAATAAAAGAAGCAGTTTCTGTATCTACCATGTCATACGGATGATCATCTTGCATTCCGAGTTATTTCTTACATTATGAATCCTATGTCGGAATTTTACCATCCTGACTAAATCATTGTCTTGTTTACCTAGGATGGTCAACACGCGCGCTAACCCTGCTTCTCAAGAGCAGGCCGAAGGCAGTGAAGCCAGGGATGTAAATCTGCCTCATCCTCCTTCACTAGCCGAGGTGATGATGGAAGCTGAGAGAAACAAGCGGGAGACAAACCGTTTGTTGGAGCATATTGAACAGAATACAGCACACCATCAGAGGGCTAACGTGGTGTCACTCAGTGATTTTATCAAATTGCATCCACCCACATTCCACCACTCCGTCGAGCCTCTCGACGCTGATGACTGGCTTCGCAGTATCTCTCACAAACTGCGTTCCGCGCTGGTAGCAGAGGCTGACAAGGTCACCTTTGCTGCATATCATCTTGAAGGCCCCGCCAGTCTATGGTGGGAGAATTATGGAGCTATGCGCCCAGCGGGCCATCTCACAACTTGGGCTGAGTTCAGCGAGGCTTTCCGTGAACATCACATTCCGGAGGGTCTCATGGACCGTAAACGTGAAGAATTTTGCAGTTTCACCCAAGGCCGACTTTCTGTGGATGCCTATAGCAGGGAGTTTGGTAATCTCGCCCGATATGCAACCGAGGAAGTGTCTACTGACGCCAAGAAGCAAGCAAGGTTCCGTAAGGGCCTTAGTCCTGAGCTTCGCCGTGACCTCCGTCTGCATGAGTGCACATCTTTTTCGAAACTTGTCAACAAAGCCATCAGTGCTGAAACTGGTCAGACTAACTATGACGCAACACGCAAGCATGGACGTGACACGGGTTCCTCATCCGGTGCTGGTTCTCAGAAGCGCCGCGTGTGGGTGCCCAACACCGCCCTGCCACCCAGGTTTACACCGAGGCCATCTTTCCAGGCGCCTCGCCCTGTACAACAGTCTGCTCCAGCCAAGCCCTATGGGGGTCCAACCAATAATGTTCCTCCACGTACCAGTTGCGTGACTTGTTTCAAGTGTGGGGAATCTGGTCACTATATGCGTGAATGCCCCCAGACCAAACCCAATCAATCTGCTAAAGCTGTTGGCCGTGGCAAGCCGACAGGAAAAATATTCCACGCCAAGCCGGTCACCGCTTCACGTGGCCATGTCAACTGTATCTCTGCCGAAGAAGCTCAAGAGGATCCCAACGTCGTTCTCGGTACGCTTCTTGTTAACTGCCACCCGGCATCTGTTCTTTTCGATACAGGAGCCTCTCATTCTTTTATATCCGAAAGTTATGCTCGTTTGCATAACGTTGCATTCTGTGACATGCCATCCACTATGGAAATCTCTACCCCTGGGTCTAGATGGCAGACCTCTAGGGTAAGTTATGGAAATGAGATCCAAGTCGACAGACTTGTTTTCCTCGCGTCTTTGATAGCCCTTAAATCTTCAGATATTAATATCATTCTGGGTATGGACTGGATGTCGGCTCATCATGCCCAAATCGATTGCTTCTCTAGGACTGTTCAACTCACCCATCCTTCGGGGAAGATAGTCAATGTCTTGACTCGAATAGCCAAGCGACAATTATATTCTCTTAACGCCAGCCCTTTGCCAGACCTTGAGGACGTTCCGGTAGTCTGTGACTTCCCGGATGTCTTTCCAGAGGAATTGCCAGGTGTTCCACCTGACAGGGATGTTGAGTTTGTAATAGACCTCATTCCAGGAACCGTTCCGATTGCTAGAAGACCTTATAAGATGGCACCCCTAGAACTAGCCGAGCTTAAGAAACAACTCGATGAGTCCTTGAAAAAGGGTTTCATCCGACCTAGCTCATCTCCGTGGGCTTGCCCCGTCCTATTCGTCAAGAAGAAGGATGGTACGGACCGGATGGTTGTAGATTACCGACCTGTCAACTTGGTCACAATCAAGAACAAATACCCGCTTCCCAGGATCAACGACCTGTATGATCAGCTCGCTGGATCCTCAGTCTTCTCCAAGATGGATTTGAGGTTGGGCTACCATCAAATCAAAATCAGAAACGGGGACATTCCTAAAATGGCCTTTGTTACTCGTTATGGCCAATACGAGTACACCGTCATGTCCTTCGGATTAACCAACGCTCCAGCCACCTTTTCTCGGTTAATGAACTCAATCTTCATGGAGTATTTGGATAAATTCGTCGTGGTTTACCTCGATGATATACTCATCTACTCCAAGAACGAGGAAGAACATGCCGAACATCTAAGGCTAGTGTTGCAGAAACTTCGAGAGCATCGCCTTTATGCCAAATTCTCTAAATGTGAATTCTGGTTGTCAGAAGTGACCTATCTGGGTCATGTAATATCTGGTAAAGGTATTGCTGTTAACCCCGAGCGAGTTCAAGCCGTTCTTAATTGGACTCCACCTGAATCAGTCAAGCAAGTTCGGAGTTTTCTAGGCTTAGCGAGCTATTGTCGTCGCTTTGTCGAGAACTTCTCCAAGGTTGCTAAACCTCTAACCGAACTCCTCAAGAAAGATAAGAAGTTCGAGTGGACTCCACAATGTGAGCACAGCTTTCAGGAACTGAAAAGACGCCTGACTTCTGCTCCCGTGCTGGTACCGCCAGACTTCTCCAAGGACTTTGTTATCTACTGCGACGCCTCGCGACAAGGACTAGGTTGCATTCTCATGCAAGATCGACACGTAATTGCCTACGCTTCACGAAAATTGCACCCACATGAGGGGAATTATCCTACTCATGATCTAGAGCTTGCAGCCGTAGTCTATGCACTTAAGACCTGGCGACATTACCTCCTCGGTAATCGTTGCGAAATATTCACTGATCACCAAAGTCTGAAGTACATCTTCACCCAACCGGATTTGAATCTCAGGCAAAGACGTTGGGTCGAGTTGATCACAGATTTCGACTTAGGAATAACCTACACCCCAGGGAAAGCCAACGTCATGGCTGATGCGCTAAGTCGTAAATCCTATTGTAACAATCTGATGTTACAACAAAGTCAACCGCTTCTCCATGAGGAATTTCGGAAGCTTAACCTTCACATTGTTCCTCAAGGATTTCTCTCCACCTTGGTGGCGAAACCTACTCTTACGGATCAAATCATTGCTGCCCAGAAGCGAGATAAGGGAATAGCTAAGATCAAGGAGAACATTGCTAGCGGAGGTGCTAGTTGTTTCTCCACAAATGATCATGGTGTTGTGTACTTTGAGAACCGTCTAGTGGTCCCCAAGAACC
Organism: Triticum dicoccoides; assembly: GCF_002162155.2. NCBI lineage: Eukaryota > Viridiplantae > Streptophyta > Magnoliopsida > Poales > Poaceae > Triticum > Triticum dicoccoides. The sequence goes on from NC_041393.1 coordinate 598,618,059, forward strand.
AGCATCTACGGCAGTTGATCCTTAAGGAGGCTCATCAATCTCCTCTCACTATTCATCCCGGTGGTACTAAGATGTATCAGGACCTACGCCAGAGGTTCTGGTGGACTAGGATGAAGAGAGAAATTGCTCAGTATATTGCTAATTGCGACGTCTGTCGTCGTGTAAAAGCAGAGCATCAACGGCCTGCTGGCACCCTTCAGCCCTTAGCTATTCCTGAATGGAAATGGGATAAAATTGGTATGGATTTCATTACCGGTTTTCCCAGGACCAAGAGAGGGAATAATGCTATTTTCGTCGTGGTCGATCGTCTTTCCAAAGTAGCCCATTTCCTACCTGTTCGAGAGAGTATAACCGCTAGTCAGCTGGCAGACTTATACATCTCCCGAATAGTGTCCCTTCATGGTGTCCCTTTGGAAATTAACTCGGATCGAGGAAGTCTTTTCACCTCTCGATTTTGGGAAAGTTTCCAAAATGCTATGGGAACCCGTCTTTCCTTTAGCACCGCTTTCCACCCTCAGTCGAGTGGTCAAGTGGAACGCGTCAACCAAATTCTAGAAGACATGCTTCGAGCCTCTGTTATCTCATTCGGAATGGACTGGGAGAAGTGTCTTCCATTTGCCGAATTCGCTTACAACAACAGCTATCAATCTAGCTTAGGTAAAGCCCCTTTTGAAGTTCTCTATGGACGACGATGTCGAACACCCCTTAACTGGTCAGAGACCGGGGAAAGACAATTCTTTGGCCCGGATATGATTCAGGAAGCAGAAGAACAAGTTCGTATCGTTCGTGAAAAGTTGAAAACAGCCCAATCCCGTCAAAAGAGTCAATATGACCGAAAACATAAGGCTATGACTTTCGAGGTTGACGAGAAGGCTTATCTTCGGGTCACCCCTCTGAAGGGAACCCATCGTTTCGGTATCAAAGGCAAATTGGCTCCTCGTTACATTGGACCTTTTCGCATTCTTGCCAAACGAGGAGAAGTTGCCTACCAGTTGGAACTACCTCCGCACCTCTCCAGAGTTCACGATGTCTTCCACGTTTCTCAACTCAGGCGTTGCTTCTCGGATCCTATCCGTGGAGTGGACCACGAAACGCTTGATCTCCAAGATAATCTTACATATCGAGAGTACCCCATTCGTATCCTCGATCAGGCCGAACGCACCACTCGACGTCATAATATCAAGTTTCTCAAGGTTCAATGGTCGCACCATTCTGAGGATGAAGCAACCTGGGAAAGGGAGGATCGTCTTCGACTCGAGTACCCCGCCTTCTTCCCGGAGGAACACAAATCTCGGGACGAGATTCTTTTGAGTGGGGGTGAGTTGTCACACCCTAGCTAGTCATGCATTAGAGTGTTGCATCATGTTTATTCTTTCATCAGAAACTTGAAATGGGGATGACAGAACCCCCAGTCCCCTCTGAAACCAACTAGGGTTACTAAAATAATTTTTCAATGAACCTGAAATGCCCTTCTAAAATGCCCATCATTTTTGTCTTGGTTCAGAACCTCTGCCAAAAATGGTGCACATTTTCCTAGGCCATCCTAGGGTTTTTGAATTAAATCATAAATATTTGAATTTGGGCATTTAAAATAATATAAAATATTTAAATGCTCAAATATCTCCAAACTAAAATGTTTCATGTTGGAAATAATCCAACTATGGGCCAGGAATAGTTTGGTGATTTTTGAACTTGCCTAGGTATTTTATTAAATTCAACAAAGTTGCAGATATATTAAATAAAACAGAAACAGAAAAAAAAAGGGGAAAACTTACCTGGGCTCCTCCACTGTGCGGCCCAGCCAGCTGGCCGGCCCAGCCAGCAGCCGGCCCAGCCACCACTGCAGCCCTCCGTCGTCTTCCTCCCCTCGCCCCGAAGCTGCTGCGTGCTCGCGCGCGCACGGCCGCGCGGCCACCTCCTGCTTGCCGACGAGCTCCTGGCCGCGTGGACGACTCCCGCAGGCCGTCCCGATCCCCCCCTGCTCTCTCTCACTCTCTCCCGACTCTTCCCTCCTCTCCCTCGCTCTCTCTCTCACACGGCCGAACACCACCGTCGCCGCCGTTCGCCATAGCAGCCGACTCCGGCCACCCCTCGCTCCCCCGACTAGCTCAGGAGCTCCGCCTCGACCTCCTCTTCCTCCCCACCGCTCCACGGGTCTCCGGAAGCCCTGCATCGCCGCCACGTCGCCGTTCCCCTCTTCGGGCTCCGATCATCGCCGCCGTCGAATTCGTCGTCTCCAGCGCGTCCCCGAGCCCGCTAACCACCTCTGCAGCCCCGCGGTGAGCCCCTGGATCGTTTCCCCCTTCTCCCCTGGTCTCTCCCGACCTCTAGGCCCTAGCCCCACCTTGGCCGAGAGCTCCACGCCGCCGGTGATGTCGCCGTCGTGGCCACGGTCACCGTAGCACCCAACCGAGCACACCATCGTGCTCCACACCTCACTAGGAGCACGTAGCACGCACTAACGCCTCCCCAAGCCCCCTGCAACGTCGATTCCGACCGCACCCGAACTCCGGCAGCCGCAGCCGAGCTCGCCGCCGTCAACTCCGGCCACCCCGAGCCCAATCACCACCACCAATAGTCGCGGCTCAACCTCAGCAACACGTAGATGCCTTCCGCCGTCCATTTGGTTGCCGGAATGGCAAAAAGCACTTTCGCCGCCGTCTCGGGCCTCGCCGGCGTCATGTCGCCGGTGGGGTTTGACTTGTCCGACCCGGGGTTTGACCCCGAGGGTCACTGACGCGTGGGCCCTGTCGGTCAGATGGTTAGATTAGCGCTAACCACTGTTAGTTAACCCCTGACACTGACCAGTGGGCCCCAGCGCCACTAATTAGTAATTAGAATTAATTTAACCCTGTTTAACCCCCCTGTCACTGACGTGTGGGCCCCACACGTCAGGTTTGACCTCAGCCAGCCGCAGTTGACCACTGACGTCATGATGACGTCATGCTGGCGCAATAATTATATTTCTGGATTTAAATTAAATCAGGAAATTCCAGAATATTATTTAAACTTCAAAAATTCATAACTTTTATTCTGTAATTCCAAATTGGACAAATTATATATGAAAAATGATCAGAAAAATCCAATCTATCCATCTGTACTATTTTCATGCATGATCAAACAAGTTAAATTGATGTTTTAAGCAGAACAAGGAAAAGCACTTTAAAAGGCCATATTTGAATTTGAAATTTGAATCCTTGATTCAAATTTGTTCAAATCCTTCTGGTTTTAGTTGCATTAGCCCAATACACTCATTTTGCCATGTCTCATGCATGCATCATATTGTTGCATACTGTTTGGTAATGTTTGTGTATCGGTGCTCTCTGCGGCAGGTTCTGTCTCCGAGGAGTACCGTGATTACCCTAACGAAGAACCGTATCAGTGCATCGAACCATCAGGCAAGCAACCAACCATTTGATCATATCGATACAATCCCATGTTCTCGCTCCTGCTCTCTTTTACTGCATTAAGACAACGCGTTTCAAACTGCTGTGTGCTACGGTAGTTGAACCCATTTCCTCTGCATGACCTGTCATTGCCACAGTAACTAGATGAAACTCACTAGCATGTGTAGGAGTTGATTGAGCCATATGTATGTGTTGTTCCTACCTTGCTATGCCTGCTATGCTTAGAGTCGTGTCAGGTCTGGTTCATCTGGGTGATGGGCTAGAGTGAAATGATTATGTCGGTAATGAGAGTGGTGTGGTGAACACGATTTGGTAAAGGTATCGATGAGAGGCCATGTAGGAGTACATGGTGGGTTGTTTCACTGAAGCCGACCTTAAGCACTGAGATCTGTATGCGTGATTTAAGATACAGCTACTACCATGCATTGGGCCCTGAAATATGACCCCGCTCGACTTCTTATTCACCCTAGCTCTCTGTCCAGGAGTTGCAAGTAGTTTCTGGTGTTTGTAGCCTACTGGAGGCCGTGGACAGCGCTGACCGTAGGGGTGGGCCGTGATGCGGTAGGTACGTGGCCGGGTGTACCGAATACCCGTTAGGTATCTCGGGAACCCTGTTCACATCGTTCGGGGCCGTATGGGAAACCTCGGCCGGACTCCCTGCGGATGGAACCTGAATAGGCGATAAACCTGGACTAGAGGCTTAAGTGTTTAGGTAGGTCGTGGTCTACACCCACGTCGGCTTTCGCTTGAAGTCTGCCGAGCACATGTCGTGTGCAGACGCTAAGTGGTGGAAACATGTATGAAGAAGTACACCCCTGCAGGGTTATCATAATCTATTCGAATAGCCGCGTCCGCGGTAAAGGACTACTTGGTTGCCTATACAGTTCATAGACAAGTAAATGGAAACTGTTAAAAGCCTCAAGATAAGTGTGAGTGCCGAGGATGGCTCTTCCGTAGGAAGACGGAGGTGGATCCTCGGTAGTGTATTGAATTGGTGAGTAGTGGACTCGTGTGCGCAAAACCATTTCAAGTTGGAGTATCGTAGGATAGCCTAGCCAAGAGTCAAAGCTGGCTTGCTGCAATAACTCCACCAACCCTTCTTGATACTATGCATGTATGTAGGATCTGATGTAAGTCTTGCTGAGTACCTTTGTACTCATGTTGCTATAATCCACATTTTTACAGAAGACGCTGCAACCCCTTCTGATGGGTTCTATGTAGACGTTGACATCAACGAGTAGGCTAAAGACCCAGGTGGTGACCCTGAGCTTGTGAAGGACCTTGTAGTATAGCTAGGCTTCCCAAGCCTCTTTTATTTTACTAGTTGTCTGTACTCAGACAAGCTACTTCCGCTGCTGGTTTGTATGACTGTATGACTTGTATGTTGGGTCGTGAGACCCGTACCTGTGTGTATGTTATGTATGGCTCCCTGAGCCTTAAATAAGTACTTGTGTCGTAGAGTCATGTTGTGATGCTTCGTTGTATTTGCACATATCGAGCATATTGTGTGTATGATTGAAATGCTTGGTATGTGTGGGATCTGACTATCTAGTTGTTTATCTTTAGTAGCCTCTCTTACCGGGAAATGTCTCCTAGTGTTACCGCTGAGCCATGGTAGCTTGCTACTGCTCTGGAACACTTAGGCTGGCCGGCATGTGTCCTTCTTCGTTCCTGTGTCTGTCCCTTCGGGGAAATGTCACGCTTTGAGTACCGGAGTCCTGTTAGCCCGCTACAGCCCGGTTTACTGGAGTCCTGCTAGCCCAGTGCTACAGCCCGGACCCACTTGCTGATGACCGACACGTTCGAAGCTGGGTCATGGATGCCTGTCCCTGTAAGTCTGTGCCACTTTGGGTTTACGACTAGTCATGTCAGCCCGGGCTCTTTATCATATGGATGCTAGCGACACTTTCATATACGCGAGCCAAAAAGCGCAAACGGTCCCGGGAAAAGGTAAGACGACACCCGTGGGGATACCGTGCGTGAGGCCGCAAAGTGATATGAGGTGTTACCAGCTAGATCGATGTGACATCGAGTCGGGGTCCTGACAGCGTTGGTAGCTTTAGTTGCATTAGCCCAACACACTCATATTGCCATGTTTCATGCATGCATCATATTGTTGCACATTGTTTGGTGATGCCTGTGTATCGTTATCCTTTACGACAGGATCTGTCCCCGAGGAGTACCGTGACTACCCTAACGAAGAACCGTATCCGTGCATCGAACCATCAGGCAAGCAACCAACCATTTGATCATATCGATACAATCCCATGTTCTCGCTCCTGCTCTCTTTTACTGCATTAAGACAACGCGATTCAAACTGCTGTGTGCTACGGTAGTTGAACCCATTTCCTCTGCATGACCTGTCATTGCCACAGTAACTAGATGAAACCCACTAGCATGCGTAGGAGTTGATTGAGCCATATGTATGTGTTGTTCCTACCTTGCTATGCCTGCTATGCTTAGAGTCGTGTCAGGTCTGGTTCATCTGGGTGATGGGCTAGAGTGAAATGATTATGTCGGTAATGAGAGTGGTGTGGTGAACACGATTTGGTAAAGGTATCGATGAGAGGCCATGTAGGAGTACATGGTGGGTTGTTTCATTGAAGCCGACCTTAAGCACTGAGATCTGTATGCGTGATTTAAGATACAGCTACTACCATGCATTGGGCCCTGAAATATGACCCCGCTCGACTTCTTATTCACCCTAGCTCTCTGTCCAGGAGTTGCAAGTAGTTTCTGGTGTTTGTAGCCTACTGGAGGCCGTGGACAGCGCTGACCGTAGGGGTGGGCTGTCATGCGGTAGGTACGTGGCCGGGTGTACCGAATACCCGTTAGGTATCTCGGGAACCCTGTTCACATCGTTCGGGGCCGTATGGGAAACCTCGGCCGGACTCCCTGCGGATGGAACCTGAATAGGCGATAAACCTGGACTAGAGGCTTAAGTGTTTAGGTAGGTCATGGTCTACACCCACGTCGGCTTTCGCTTGAAGTCTACCGTGCACATGTCGTGTGCAGACGCTAAGTGGTGGAAACATGTATGAAGAAGTACACCCCTGCAGGGTTATCATAATCTATTCGAATAGCCGCGTCCGCGGTAAAGGACTACTTGGTTGCCTATACAGTTCATAGACAAGTAAATGGAAACTGTTAAAAGCCTCAAGATAAGTGTGAGTGCCGAGGATGGCTCTTCCGTAGGAAGACGGAGGTGGATCCTCGGTAGTGTATTGAAGTGGTGAGTAGTGGACTCGTGTGCGCAAAACCATTTCAAGTTGGAGTATCGTAGGATAGCCTAGCCAAGAGTCAAAGCTGGCTTGCTGCAATAACTCCACCAACCCTTCTTGATACTATGCATGTATGTAGGATCTGATGTAAGTCTTGCTGAGTACCTTTGTACTCATGTTGCTATAATCTACATTTTTACAGAAGACGCTGCAACCCCTTCTGATGGGTTCTATGTAGACGTTGACATCAACGAGTAGGCTAAAGACCCAGGTGGTGACCCTGAGCTTGTGAAGGACCTTGTAGTATAGCCAGGCTTTCCAAGCCTCTTTTGTTTTACTAGTTGTCTGTACTCAGACAAGTTACTTCCGCTGCTGGTTTGTATGACTGTATGACTTGTATGTGGGGTCGTGAGACCCGTACCTTTGTGTATGTTATGTATGGCTCACTCAGCCTTAAATAAAGTACTTGTGTCATAGAGTCATGTTGTGATGCTTCGTTGTATTTGCACATATCGAGCATATTGTGTGTATGATTGAAATGCTTGGTATGTGTGGGATCTGACTATCTAGTTGTTTATCTTTAGTAGCCTCTCTTACCGGGAAATGTCTCCTAGTGTTACCGCTGAGCCATGGTAGCTTGCTACTGCTCTGGAACACTTAGGCTGGCCGGCATGTGTCCTTCTTCGTTCCTGTGTCTGTCCCTTCGGGGAAATGTCACGCTTTGAGTACCGGAGTCCTGTTAGCCCGCTACAGCCCGGTTTACCGGAGTCCTGCTAGCCCAGTGCTACAGCCCGGACCCACTTGCTGATGACCGACACGTTCGAAGCTGGGTCATGGATGCCTGTCCCTGTAAGTCTGTGCCACTTTGGGTTTACGACTAGTCATGTCAGCCCGGGCTCTTTATCATATGGATGCTAGCGACACTATCATATACGTGAGCCAAAAGGCGCAAACGGTCCCGGGAAAAGGTAAGACGACACCCGTGGGGATACCGTGCGTGAGGCCGCAAAGTGATATGAGGTGTTACCAGCTAGATCGATGTGACATCGAGTCGGGGTCCTGACATCCATGATCAGATCGTAGAAACTTTATTTCTTGTTATGATGATTCTCAACTTCACTCTGAAATGCATTGAATTTTTCAAATGTTTCAGACTTGTGTTTCATCAAGTAGATATACCCATACCTACTCAAATCATCTGTGAAGGTTAGAAAATAACGATCCCTGCCGTGTGCTTCAACACTCATCGAACTGCATACATCAGTATGTATTATTTCCAATAATTCATTAGCTCGCTCCATTGTTCTGGATAATGGAGTTTTATTCATCTTGCCCATGCATGGTTCGCAAGTATCAAATGATTCATAATCAAGTGACTCGAAAAGTCCATCCGCATGGAGTTTCTTCATGCGCTTTACAAAAATATGAACTAAGCGGCAGTGCCACAAGTATGTTGCAGTATCATTATCAACTTTGCATCTTTTTGCATTAATATTGTGAATATGGGTATCACTATGATCGAGATTCAACAAGAATAGACCATTCATCAAGGGTGCATGACCATAAAAGATATTACTCATATAAATAGAACAACCATTATTCTTTGACTTAAGTGAATAACCATCTCGCAATAAACAAGATCCAGATATAACGTTCATGCTCAACACTGGCACCAAATAACAATTACTGAGGTCTAAAACTAATCCCAAAGGTAGATATAGAGGTAGCATGCCGACGGCGATCACATCGACCTTGGAACCATTCCCGACGCGCATCATCACCTCGTCCTTAGCCGATCTTTGTTTATTCCGCAACTCCTATTTCGAGTTACAAATATGAGCAACCGCACTAGTATCAGATACCCAGGTGCTACTACGAGCATTAGTAAGGTACACATCAATAACATGTATATCAAATATACCTTTGTTCAATTTGTCATCCTTTTTGTCCGCCAAGTATTTGGGGCAGTTCCGCTTCCAGTGACCATTCGCTTTGCAGGAAGCACTTAGTTTCAGGCTTGGGTCCAGCTTTGGGTTTCTTCACGGGAGCAGCAACTTGCTTGCCATTCATCTTGAAGTTCCCTTTCTTTCCCTTGCCCTTTTTCTTGAGACTAATGGTCTTATTAACCATCAACAACACTTGATGCTCTTTCTTGATTTCTACCTCCGCCGATTTCAGTACCGCGAAGAGCTCGGAAATCATTTTAGTCATTCCTTGCATATTATAGTTCATCACGAAGCTCTAGTAGCTTGGTGATAGTGACTGGAGAACTTTGTCAATCACTATCTTATCTGGAAGACTAACTCCCACTTGATCCAAGCGATTGTACTACCCAGACATTCTAAGCTGCTCACTGGCTTAGCTATTCCCCTCCATCTTGTAGGCAAAGTACTTGTCAGAGGTCTCATACCTCTCAACATGGGCATGAGCCTAAAATACCAATTTCAGCTCTTGGAACATCTCATATGTTCCATGGAGTTCAAAACGTCTTTGGAGCCCCGATTCTAAGCCGTAAAGCATGGCGCACTAAACTATCAAGTAGTCATCATATCGAGCTTGCCAAACATTCATAACTTCTGCATCAGCTCCCGCAATAGGTCTGTCACCTAGCGGTGCATCAAGGACATAATTCTTTTGTGCAGCAATGAGGATAATCCTCAGATCATGGACCCAGTCCGCATTATTTCTCCCATCATCTTTCAACTTAGTTTTCTCTAGGAACATATCAAAAATAGAGGAGCTATATCACGAGCTATTGATCTACAACATAGATATGCAACACCTATTATGACTAAGTTCATGATAAATTAAGTTCAATTAATCAAATTACTAGTGAACTCCCACTTAAATTAATATCCCTCAAGTTATCTAAGTGATGCATCATACAAATCAACTAACCCATGTCCGATCATCATGTGAGATGGGGTAGTCGTCAATGGTGAACATCTCTATGTTGATCATATCTACTATATGACTCGTGTTCGACCTTTTGGTCTCCAGTGTTCCAAGACCATGTGTGTACATGATAGGCTCGTCAAGTTTAACCCAAGTATTTTGCATGTGCAAAACTGTCTTACACCCGTTGTATGTGAACATAGAGTCTATCACACCCGATCATCACGAGGTGCTTCGAAGCGACGAACTTTGGCTATGGTGCATACTCAGGGAGAACACTTTTATCTTGTAATTTAGTGAACGGATCATCTTATAATGCTACCTCGTTCTAAGAAAAATAAGATGCATAAAGGATAAACATCACATGCAGTCAAAAAATGTGACATGATATGGCCATCATCATCTTGTGCTTTTGATCTCCATCTCCAAAGCATCGGCATGATCTCCATCGTCACCGGCTCAACACCTTGATCTCCATCGTTGTGTCAGGGTCGTCTCACCAACTATTGCTAACACATAGCGATAAAGTAAAGCAATTACATGGCGCTTGCATTTCATACAATAATTAAGAGACAACCAAGGCTCTTGCCGGTTGTCGATATTACAAAACATGATCATCTCATACAACAGGGTATATCACATCACGTCTTGACCATATCACATCACAACATTCCCTGCAAAAACAAGTTAGACGTCCTCTACTTTGTTGTTGCAAGTTTTACGTGGCTACTATGGGATTCTAGCAAGAACCATTCTTACCTACGCAAAAAACCACAACGATGATTTATCAAGTTTGTTGTGTTAACCTTCTTCAAGGACCGACCGTAGTTAAATTCAATTCAATTAAAGTAGGAGAAACAGACACCTGCAAGCCACCTTTATGCAAAACAAGTGGCATGTCAGTCGATGGAACCGGTCTCATGTGCGTGGACATGTAAGGTTGGTCCGGGCCGCTTCATCCCACAATACCGCCGAATCAAAATAAGATGTTGGTGGTAAGCAGTATGACCATCATCGCCCATAACTCCTTTGTGTTCTACTCATGTATATCATCTACGCAAAGACCTAGCTCAGATGCCACTATTGGGAACGTTGCATGGAAAACAAAAAAATTCTACGCACACGCAAGATCTATCCATGGAGATGCATAATAATGATAGGGGAGAGTATGTCTATGTACCCACGTAGTTAAAGTGGAAGCGTTTATTAACGCAGTTGATGTAGTCAAACTTCTTCATGATCCAACCGATCAAGTATCGAACGTACGTCACCTCCGTGTTCAGCACACATACAGCTCAATGACGTCCTCACCTTCTTGATCCAGCAAGACAGGCTAAGTAGAAGATTATATATATATACACACAAACGGTCTATTCTGCTAATATTAGCATAATAACTATTCTGCACACCACTTCGGCACTGCACGCTCAACAGAAGCGCACTGCATCATTTTGACGACGAGCACTTCAATAGAGACTAGTGAACTTCTCGTCGGAAAAAACTGCATGCGTTATTTTTCGGTACTGTTTTTGCTCTAATTTTTAACCGTTTATTGGAATGAGGCGTGTAATATACAATTGAAAAGCTATGGATTAGGCGCAACTTCGACATGTTGAACACTTTCCGAGATTCCACACGGTTTAAGAGCAGTTTTGAAAATAGTGCAGCGGATGACGAGTGGCAGCGAGCGTTTTTTCGCGTTTTTTCTAAACCGCCTGTTGGAACAAAGCAAATGATACGCCGTTGGATACATATCGTCGAGGCGCATCTTTTTCATATATAAATGTTTCTCTAATTCCTTACGTTTTAAGAGCAGTTTCAACTTTGTTTTTCAAATTTTTGGAAATTTTCGGTACTGTTTTTGCTCCAGTTTTCTAACCGTTTGTCGAAATGAGACATATGATACGCCGTTGGAAAGCTACGAACAAGGTGCAACTTTCATATGTTGAAATGGTTTTGAGATTCCTTACAATTTTTAGTTAATTTTGAAAATCGTGCGGCTGACTTCGAGAGGCAACGGCTGTTTTTTCGTGAAATTTTTACGAACGGCTGGTCGGAATAATTCAAATCATACGCCGTTGGAAAGATATCAACAAGACGCAACTTTTTCATGTAGAACACTCTCTCTAATTCATTACGGTTTAAGAGCAGTTTTCAAATTACCAAAATGCGGGCACTCTGTTTTTCGCGACACCAAAATCATCGTGTGTACTGCATCCGATAGAAAACCGCACTGCTTCAGACTCAAAACTACACTGCATGAAACAGTCAGATGGACTTCATGATTTCCTTTATTTTAGACATAAATTTTCCCAGGTGGACCGGACTTCACACAGGTGTTAGTGACCCTGAAAAGTATGGAGAAGTGAACCGCATTACTTTCTTTGTCGTTTTGGTAACAATTTTCCGTGCACTTACAAGATGAACAACCTCAGACAACTGACCGCACTGCTTTAGTTAGAGAACCGCATTGCATCAAATGGTCAAGTAAACCGACCGCACTGCTTTAGTTGGAGAACCGCACTGCATCAAATGGTCAAGTAAACCGACCGCACTGCTTTAGTTGGAGAAGCGCATTGCATCAAATGGTCACGTAAACCGACTGCACTGCTTTAGTTGGAGAGCCGCACTGCATCAAATGGTCAAGTAAATCGCGTTACTTGTTGGAAAGTTTTCTTTTTCTTTTTTCCATCGTGTGTTCAGCATTGCAAGGATGAGAGTAGTTATCTGTATACGTTCCTCTATGATATTTTTTATTAGCGCATGTTCTGCACTGCATGAAACAAGATCAGTGCACTATAGGGGCGGCACATGTGCACTGCATGTACACTACTGAAAACACACATTATCACACGTTCATCACAGGGGAAGGGCAAAAAACTTCAACACAGGAGGATGCATCCAACACATCCAGGGGGACATTTGAGCTACATGGTTAATGTTTAATGAGTTGCATCATTTTTTTGTCCGTCTTCTCCAGCAAAATATAGTTAACTAAACCACGAGGATAGCCCCATCTGAAACCACATTAATTGGAGCACACCCACACTTTAACTTCACCGGAGCACACTGCAAAACAGAAATAAGAAAACACACACACATGCGTCAGGGATGGATCAAAGCACAGGGGGTGCTCCTGGCGCACACAAGCACTAAAACAGCCGTGACACTGGGTCGCATGCGAGGCCATGGCGAACTGCATCAGAAGGCAAAAAAACGTGAGCGTTTGGTCAGTGTTGCGCAGCGCGTCGGTGAAAAATGTGGACTGCATCATGGCCGTCAGTGAGGAGAAACAAAACAAAAATTACCTGAGTGCACTGCTTCACACCCACGAGCATACTACATGAAACTTGCCGGGGTGGAGCTGTATTCCTGCCATCATCATCGGCGCACCCACAGATTGCATCGACACGAGCACCGCACTACACGGGAGGTCAATGAGGGAGATGGCGTCAGGGTGCAGCAGCAAAGGTGCAAGGCGTGGTGGCATCTCGGAGGGGAAGGCGATGGTGGTCGGAGGTGGCGCGCCGGGAGGAAGGAAGCTTGGGTCGCTCCGGCACAGCAAGGAAGGAGGCAGGAGGGAGAAGATGGAGTGGATCGGGGGAGGGGATGGTGGTGGTGCGCGGTAGGGGCGAGGTCGGGGTTGGGGCCGCCGAGGCTGGCCGTCCCGATGCAGAGTCGCTGCAGTCCACCATGCGGGTGGTTGCTGCCCTCGCTGTAGTGGGGATGTGAGGGAGTTGAGGGGATGCGGCGCCGTCGGGGGGATGGGGTGGTCACAGCCGCAACAAGGCCACGCCGACCTCGATTCTGTAGCGCATGGAGGTGGTGCTTGTTGGATCCGTCAGGGACAGGTCCCTGCCGCGCGGATCTGACGTCGGGGAAGAAGACGGGTGGTCAGCCGGTGCATGTGGTGGCCGACCCGGGTGGTGGCCGTCGGGAGGAACTGGTGCGGTGGCTCGCGACGGGAGGGGCGGCGCGGGGAGGGAGGGGGCAGCGCGGGGAGGGAGGGGGCGGCATGGTGGCGCGGGGAGGGAGGCGGCGCGCCGATACGGGGAGGAAGGAGGCGCGGCACGGCGAGGGAGGTGGCGCGGGGGCAGGATGGAAGGTGGAGATCGTGTGGGAGTGGGAGGGACAGGATAATGTGGGTGGGTCTTTTTTTTACCTAGGCAGTTCGGTCGGGTCTTTAGTGTGGTTAGTTTGTAGCTACGAGGTGGGTGGGAGGTGTTATCAGAATAAGACGTTTCGGTGTGCAGAATAAGAGTCTTAAGGGTGTTATTAGAATAGACCCATCATATATATATATATAGAGAGAGAGAGAGAGTAGCACTATTCTGATCCTGGGATCAGAATAATTATTTGGATCACGATCGGACCTATAAGGGCGCGCGCGAGACCCTCCCGAACCGGTGCAGCTGGCGCGAGAAAAAAAGAAAAACAAAAAACGCATCCCCCAACCCCACCCCACCCCGCAACCAGCCAGATCCCCCATCCCCCGCAACCTCCCACATCCTCGGATCCCTCGCCGCCGATCCCCATGCCGTTTCTGCGCCCTCCCCAGACCCCCACGCCCAGCAGCCTCCCCGGAGAACTCC
>NC_041393.1:598632520-598660349 GCF_002162155.2 Triticum dicoccoides
CGCTGCACACCCTCCCCGGGGACCCCCGCCACCTCCATCGCCCCGCAACCGCTGCCACACTCCCGGATCCGGCCGCCGCGATGGCCTGCCTTCCCCATCGGGCTGTCGCCCAGCCTTCTCAATCGCGACGCCACCAGCTTCTCCATCGCGTCGCCGCCTACTCCCACCGCCTCGCCTCCCGGGTAACCCCACCAGCCCCTCCACGCGCCGCCACGGACGACAGGAGCACCCACCGACGAGGGTCGCGCACCAGGTACCGGCCTTGCCGTTCCAATCCACCACCCCCGGCCACAAGCCCCACCTTAGCCGCCGTGCGCCGGTCTCCCTCCATCTTCCTCTGCGCGTCGCTTCGTCCTTCTTCCACAGCACCGGCACCGGCTCCGCCTCCCTGAAGTCGCCCGTGCTCCTCTGATGTTCCTGTGGTTATCCACTATAGCGCCAGCATTTTCCGTCAATGCCTGGATCCACGACAGCCTACATCGGCAAAAAAAGAGAGGGGTTGGCACCTACTTCTGCAACCGATGGTCTGAACTCTCAAATTTGTTGAAATTGAACTGATGTTGTTGATTCAGGAGAATCTATCTCTCCCTCTCTCTTTGTGAACCAATGATGTTTCCATGTTTCAGAGATACACGCATGTGCTTGCTTGATGTAACCCCAAAACAGGAAAAAAACTTGCGTACTTGCATAGTTAAAGTGATAAAAACTTCTATTGTGTATATTTGCATAGTTCAAAATGATAATAAAAACATGAGTTCATTATATGAAAAAAGCAGCAGTTGGTGCTCCGGCCAAACGATTGTGGTTTTCTGGAAAACAATTGGGCAAAATGTTTGCAACCCACACTGCTCCTTGCGCATGCATGTTTTCTCTCTCTAGTAACTAGCATGTTTTGTGAAATGTGTGGTCCTACTACTACTAACAGAGAAGGAAAATCGCCACTAAACCATGTTTTTAGATAAAAGTGAAACCAATTTAGTAAACTTGGGAAGCCCATAGTGTGTTGCCACCCATTTCTTTTATATGATGGTCTTCCTAGAAGTTCAATTTGAAATATCCGAGAAGGTCAAAAAACCTTGAAGTTCAAAGGTAAAAACCTTGAAATTCAAAGGTAAAAACCTAGAAAATTGTGAGTGCGGCTAATCTGCACCTGGGCTCATCTGCACCCCCGCTTAGAAAACAATTCAAAAAATATACTAGAAACATTAAAAAAATTCCAAATTTTTTTGTGGTGGTAGATAATTTGACGCGTGAGGTGCGCACCAAAATTCAACTCATTTGAGCATCTGAGCAGCTCTCGGCAAAAAACACAAAATCAGGGTCTGTAAAAGTGTTTACTGTTCATGCACTGTTTTGACCCGATTTGTCGTTTTTGCCGAGAGCTGCTCAGATGTCCAAATAAGATGAATTTTGGTGCGCACCTCACGCGTCAAATTATCTACCAGCACAAAAAAAGTTGGAATTTTTTGAATTTTTCTAGTATTTTTTTTGAATTTTTTGCTGAGAGGGAGCAGATGAGCCCGGGCACCGTTTTGAGTTTTCCGAAAATTGTTTGCTTATTTAAAACCATATTTTTCTCTAAGAAGTTCAAAGTAAAGTAAGAGAGAAGTTCAAAGGCTAAAAAAACTTAGATGTTTTCTCATTACTAAATAATAAAATGAAGAAGTTGAAATTAAAAAAGGAATTAAAAGAATCGACCATGAGGATCAAAAATAAAAAAAGTCAAAATCATGTTTATTTAAAAATCAAAAACAAAAACTTTACTCAAAAAATAAAAAATATGAAGTTTAGATTTAAATAACACAGAAGTTCAAAGTATATTAAAACCTAGGATTTAGAAGTTCAAAAAACAAAAACAAAAAACGATATCATTTTGGGCATTTTCCCCAATACTAAAGATAAAAACCAAGAAGTTCAATTTTAAAAAATGAAGTAGTTCAATGCATATTAAAAAAAGTTAGTTTTTTGCTGTTAC
This sequence comes from Triticum dicoccoides, assembly GCF_002162155.2. Classification (NCBI taxonomy): domain Eukaryota; kingdom Viridiplantae; phylum Streptophyta; class Magnoliopsida; order Poales; family Poaceae; genus Triticum; species Triticum dicoccoides. The sequence continues at coordinate 598,634,496 of NC_041393.1, forward strand.
CAAATAATAAAACCAAGAAGTTTAATTTTTAAAAGCAGAGCAGTTTGATATTTATTTGAAAACTCAATTTTTCCGTTTACTAAAGAATAAGACCAATAAGTTCTATTTGAAATAATGAAGAAGTTCTATTAAAATAACCTAGAAGTTCAAATTTAACGAACAAGCTCAATGTATATCAAAAAGTAGGTTTTTTCTGTTATTAAAAGAAATAAAACTAGGAAGTCCAAATTAGAAAGATGGAGAAGTTCGATGATTATAGAAAACTCACATTTCCCTCGTTATTAAAGAATGGATAACAAGAAGTTCAAAAATTGAATAACAAGAAGTTCAACTTTTTAAAAAAATAGAGCGCTTCAAAATTTCATTAAAAAGATTAAGAAAAAAACCAGGAAGGCCATATTAAAAAGATGGAGAAGTTCGATAATTATAGAAAACTATGATTTTCCTCGTTATTAAAGAATGAAAAGAAGTTCAAAAAACAAGAAGTTCAACTTTTAAAAATAGAGCGCTTCAAAATTCATAAAAAAGATTAAGAAAAATCAGATTAAAAATTCATAAAAAACTCAGATATTTTCACGTAACCGAGAGAAGTTCAGATTGATAACTGGCAGAAGTTCACGTACTACACGGGTGTGCATTTGTATTAAAAAGGAATAAAGAAGCAAAAGCTAATTTTTTTGTTGTTATAAGTTCAAGTCCTCAGTTGGAGAAGGTTAAAAAATTTATTGTGAGAGAGATTTCTACAAAAGGAATATCATTTGTGTAACACCGACGAATGGATGAGAAAATTACAAACGAAAATGCGTCACAGAAGTTCAACGTGAAAACAACAGGAAGTTCAACTAGTACGTAGAATGAATTTCACATGAAAAACTTTTAAAACCGTCGCGAGTATGAAAAAACGGTCAACACGGGAAAGTTGCATGCTCACAGTAGCTTTCCACTGGTATGACACTTGCTCAATTCCGGTGAATGTTTCGCTAGGTGGATGGAGAGCTACGGTCAAAAAAAGCACGTGAAAAATAGAGTGAAGTTCAAGGTTTCATACTGAGAAATTCAGGTACTTCTCGCGATGCATTTTTGGCGAATCTGTTTCGCGATAAAGGCAAAACAAATGATCTCGCAGTTTTTGAAATTACTTGAAAACGGTTGGGAATCAGAGAAAACAGTCGACATGAAAAAGTTTCGCATTTTCCGTAGCTTTTCAACGGTATATTATTTGCGCCATTCCGATAAAGTTTGTAAAAAATACAGCGAAAATACGTTTTTCACCATTTTCAAACAGATTTAAAACCGTAAAGAATTGTGAGAAATAATACATAGCAAAAAATTTTGCATTTGTTCAAGCTTTCCAACGCCATATTATTTTCTGTATTCGGACACACGGTTAAAAAATTAGCTCGAAAATACGAACTCGATAGGACTTGTACCGTTTTCTAAATTACTCTTAAACCGTTCAAAATTAGAAAAAACTTTGAAAATGAAAGAGTAGCGCATTTTTATAAGCTTTCCAACGCCATATCATATGCCTCAATTGGATTAGCCGTTGAAAAATGACGTCAAAAATACGAACTCCACTGTTTGGTTTGTGAAATTTTACGTTTTTTCAAATTACTCTTTAACCATAGAGAATTAGAGAAAACATTCAACATGTGGAAGAAGCGGTTTTGCAGCAGCTTTCCAACGCCATATTATATGCCTCATTTCGATAAACGGTTTAGAAATGCGATCGAAAATACGATTCACGTTTTTTGTGTGAAGAAAAAACGGTTTTCAAAACGGCTCTTAAACCGCTTACATTTTGCCAAAAATTTAAGTTGGGTCATGATACTGGTGTCCATAGCTTTCCAACGGTATATCGCAAGCCCCATTTGGGCAATGTTGGCGGAAGTTCAACCTAGTTCACGGGGAAGTTCAACGTGCTACTAGCGGGGCAGGTTAGGTTGTGATCAAAATATTATTCTCATCCCATGATCAGAATAGTGTTTATGTATTTATATATATATAGTGGGGGAGGGGAGGCAGCCAGGAGGCGCCCCAAGGGTGGTCGGCCGGCCCCCTTGGGCTCCTGCCCTCTAGCGCCCTCCTTCCTTATATGCCTGCGGGGGGAAGGGAGGAGGAGGTGGCGTCCCCCCCTTTCCTTCCTCCTAGGTGGAGGGAAGGAAAGATGGGCTAGTTGATGATCCTTTCTTATATCGTATATGCGTCAGTGTTTTCCCCAAGGAGGAAGGGATGATGCAGTACAGCGAAGGTAGGTATTTCCCTCAGTGATGAAACCAAGGTTATCGAACCAGAAGAGAACCAAGCAACACTAGGTATAACGGTACCTGCACACAAAGAACAAATAATTGCAACCCGGCGCAAAAAGAGGGGGTTGTCAATCCCTCTTGGTTAAGAGATTGGTAAAGTGATAGATTGGAAGATGCAAATAGAATAAAAGCAAATAAAATTCAGTGAGGTATTTTTGGGTTTTTGATAATATAGATCTGAAAATAAAAGATGCAAATAAATAAACAAAAAGGAAAATAGCAATATAGATCTGAAGATATATGATGAGAAAATAGACCCGGGGGCATAGATTTCACAAGTGGCTTCTCTCAAGAACATAGCATACAGTGGGTAAACAAATTACTACTGGGCAATTGATAGAACCTCAAATAATTATGACAATATCCAGGCAATGATCATTCTATAGGCATCACGTCCAAGATTAGTAGACCGACTCCTGTCTGCATCTACTACTATTACTCCACACATCGACCCCTATCCAGCATGCATCTAGTGTATTAAGTTCATGGAGAAACAGAGTAATGCAATAAGAATGATGACATGATGTAGACAAGATCTCTTCATGTAGGAATAGACCCCATCTTGTTATCCTTAATAGCAATGATCAATACGTGTCTTGCTGCCCCTTCTGTCACTGGGAAAGAACACCGCATGACCGAACCCATCACAAAGCACCTCTTCCCATGGCAAGAAAAATCGATCTAGTTGGCCTAACTAAACCATAGATTCGAAGAAGAAATACGAGGCTATAGGTAATCATGCATATAAGAGATCAAAGAAACAAAATAACTTTCATGGATAAAAATATTTGATCATAAACTCAAAGTTCATCGGATCCCAACAAACACACCGCAAAAATAGTTACATCAAATAGATCTCCAAGAGACCATTGTATTGAGAATCAAAAGAGTGAGAGGAATCCATCTTTCTACTGACTACGGACCCGTAGGTCTACAATGAACTACTCACGCATCATCGGAGAGGCACCAATGAGGATGATGAACCCCTCTGTGATGGTGTCTAGATTGGATCTAGTGGTTCTGGAACTTGCGGCGGCTGGAATAGTGTTTCGTCAACTCCCCTACGGTTTTTGGATTTTCAAGGTATTTATATAGTGAACAGGCGGTGCAGGAGGCGACCGAGGTGGGCACAACCCACCAGGGGCGTTCCTGGGCCCCCAAGCCCGCCCAGGTAGGTTGTGCTCCCCTCGAAGCCCCCCTTTGGTACTTCTTTGGCCCAATAGGTGTCTTCTGGTCCAGAAAAAATCTCCAAAAATTTTCATTGCGTTTGGACTCCGTTTGGTATTGATTTTCTGTGAAGTAAAAAACAACTGGCATTGGGCGCTATGTCAATAGGTTAGTCCCAAAAAATGATATAAAGTTGCTATAAAATGATTGTAAAACATCCAAGAATGATAATATAACAACATGGAACGAGAAAAATTATAGATACGTTGGAGACGTATCACTAGCCCTCCCCCTTTCCATCCCTAGGGACGGCGGCCAAGGGAAGGGGCGTGCCAGCCCCTTGTGGGCTGGTGTGTTCTCCCCTCTTGGCCCATAAGGCCTATAAACCTCCCAGGGCTTCCCGGAACCCCTTCTGGTGATCCGGTGACTACCCGATATGCTCTGAAACCTTTCCGGTGTCCAAATAACATCGTCATATATATCAATCTTTACCTACGGATCATTCTGGAGCTCCTCATCATGTCCGTGATCTCATCCGGGACTCCGAGCAACATTCGGTCACCAAATCACTTGACTGATATAATATTATATCGTTAACGAACATTAAGCATGTGGACCCTATGGGTTCGAGAACTATGTAGACATGACAGAGACACCTCTCCGGTCAATAACCAATAGCGGAACCTGGATGCCCATATTGGTTCCAACATATTTAGCGAAGATCTTTATGTTGGGGAACGTAGCTGAAATCAAAAAAATTCTATGCATCACCAAGATCAATCTATGGAGTAATCTAGCAACGAGGGGAAGGAGAGTGCATCTACATACCCTTGTAGATCGCTAAGCGGAAGCGTTCAAGTGAATGGGGTTGATGGAGTCGTACTCGTCGTGATCCAAATCATCGATGATCCTAGTGCAGAACGGACGGCACCTCCGAGTTCAACACACGTACAGCCCGGTGACGTCTCCCATGCCTTGATCCAGCAAGGAGAGAGGGAGAGGTTGGGGAAGACTCCGTCCAGCAGCAGCACAATGGCATGGTGGTGATGGAGGAGCGTGGCAACCCTGCAGGGCTTCACCACGCACCGCGGGAGAGGAGGAGGACTTGGGAGAGGGGGAGGGCTGCGCCAGAACTTGGGTAAAGCTCCCATGCGCCTCCCCACTATATATAGGGGTGGAGGGGGCTAGTTTCTTGCCCTCCAAGTCCATTGGGGCGTTGGCAAAGGTGGGAGGAAAGAAATCCCATCATTTCCTTCCCCACCGATTGTTATCCCCCCTTTTTAGGGATCTTGATCTTATCCCTTCGGGATATGATCTTATTCCTTCTAAGGGGGGATCTTGGTGCGCCTTGAACAGGGGTGTGGGGCCTTGCCCCCACTACCCACGTTCATGTGGGTCCCCCCATGCAGGTGGGCCCCACTCTAGAACCTTCTAGAACCTTCCCGATATAATACCAAAAAATCCCGAACATTTTCCGGTGGCCAAAATAGGACTTCCCATATATAAATATTTACCTCCGGACCATTCCAGAACTCCTCGTGACGTCCGGGATCTCATCCTGGACTCCGAACAACATTCAGTAACCACATACAAACTTCCTTTATAACCCTAGCGTCATCGAACCTTAAGTGTGTAGACCCTACGGGTTTGGGAGACACGTAGACATGACCGAGACAACTCTCCGGCCAATAACCAACAGCGGGATCTGGATACCCATGTTTGCTCCCACATGTTCCACGATGATCTCATCGGATGAACCACGATGTCGAGGATTCAATCAATCCCGTATTCAATTCCCTTTGTCTAATGGTATTGTACTTGCCCGAAATTCGATCGTCGGTATACCGATACCTTGTTCAATCTCGTTATCGGCAAGTCTCTTTACTCGTTCCATAACACATCATCCCGGGATCAACTCTTTGATCACATTGTGCACATTATGATGATGTCCTACCGAGTGGGCCCAGAGATACCTCTCCGTCACACAGAGTGACAAATCCCAGTCTCGATTCATGCCAACCCAACAGACACTTTCGGAGATACCTGTAGTGCACCTTTATAGCCACCCAGTTACGTTGTGATGTTTGGTACACCCAAAGCATTTCTACGGTATCCGGGAGTTGCACAATCTCATGGTCTAAGGAAAAGATACTTGACATTAGAAAAGCTTTAGCATACGAACTACACGATCTCTGTGCTAGGCTTAGGATTGGGTCTTGTCCATCACATCATTCTCCTAATGATGTGATCCCATTATCAACGACATCCAATGTCCATGGTCAGGAAACCGTAACCATCTATTGATCAACGAGCTAGTCAACTAGAGGCTTACTAGGGACATGGTGTTGTCTATGTACCCACACATGTATCTGAGTTTCCTATCAATACAATTATAGCATGGATAATAAAAGATTATCATGAACAAGGAAATATAATAATAACTAATTTATTATTGCCTCTAGGGCATATTTCCAACAGTCTCCCACTTGCACTAGAATCAATAATCTAGTTCACATCGCCATGTGATTAACACTGACATGTCACATCATCATGTGACCAACATCCAAAGAGTTTACTAGTGTCAATAAACTAGTTCACATCACCATGTGATTAAGACTCAATGAGTTCTGGGGTTTGATCATGTTTTGCTTGTGAGAAAGGTTTTAGTCAACGGTCTGCAATATTCAGATCCATATGTACTTCGCAATTCTCTATGTCATATTGTAAATGTTGCTTCCACTCTCCACTTGGAGCTATTCCAAATGGTTGCTCCACTATACGTATCCGGTTTGCTACTCAGAGTCATTCGGATAGGTGTTAAAGCTTGCATCGACGTAACCCTTTACGTCGAACTCTTTATCACCTCCATAATCGAGAAACATATCCTTATTCCTCTAAGGATAATTTTGACCACTATCTGGTGATCCACTCCTTGATCATCTTTGTACCCTCTTGCCAGATATGTAGCAAGGCACACATCAGGTGTGGTACACAGCATAGCATACTGTAGAGCCTACGTCTAAAGCATAGGGGACAACCTTCGTCCTTTCTCTCTTTTCTACCGTGGTCGAGCTTTAAGTCTTAACTTCATACCTTACATCTCAGGCAAGAACTCCTTCTTTGACTGATCCATCTTGAACACGTTCGAGATCATGTCAAGGTATATGCTCATTTGAAAGTATCATTAAGCGTTTTTGATCTATCCCTATAGATCTTGATGCTCAATGTTCAAGTAGCTTAGTTCAGGTTTTCACTTGAAAAACACTTTTCAAATAACCCTATATGCTTTCCAGAAACTCTACATCATTTCTGATCAACAATATGTCAACAACATATACTCATCAGAAATTCTATATTGCTCCCACTCACTTCTTTGTAAATACAAGTTTCTCATAAACTTTGTATAAACTCAAAATCTTTGATCATTTCATCAAAGCGTACATTCCAACTCCGAGATGCTTACTCAAGTCCTTAGAAGGATCGCTGGAGCTAGCATACCTTTTAGCATCCTTAGGATCGACAAAACCTTTCTGATTGTATTACATATAACCTTACCTTACGAAAACTGGTAAGAAAACTCATTTTTGACATCCATCTGCCAGATTTCATAAATGCAGCTAATGCTAACATGATTCCGATGGACTTAAGCTTCGCTACGGATGAGAAAATCTCATCGTAGTCAACTTCCTTGAACTTGTGAAAACTCTTCGCCACAAGTCGAGCTTCATAGATGGTGACATTACCGTCCATGTCCGTCTTCTTCTTAAAGATCCATTTATCTCAATGGCTTGCCGATCATCGGGCAAGTCCACCAAAGTCCATGCTTTGTTCTGATACATGGATCCTATCTCGGATTTCATGGCTTCTAACCATTTGTCAGAATATGGGCCCACCATCGCTTCTCCATAGCTCGTGGGTTCATTGTTGTCCAGCAACATGACCTTCAAGACAGGATTACTGTACCACTCTGAAGTAGTACGCATCCTTGTCACCCTACGAGGTACGGCAGTGACTTGATCCGAAACTTCATGATCACTATCATAAGCTTCTACTTCAATTAGTGTAGGTGCCACAGGAACAACTTCCTGTGCCCTGCTACACACTGGTTGAAGTGATGGTTCAATAACCTCATCAAGTCTCCACCATCCTCCCACTCAACTTTTCGAGACAAACTTTTCTCGAGAAAGGACCCGATTCAAGAAACAATCCCTATTGCTTTCGGATCTGAATTAGGAGGTATACCCAACTGTTTTGGGTGTCCTATGAAGATGCATTTTATCCGCTTTGGGTTCGAGCTTATCAACCTGAAACCTTTTCACATAAGCGTCGCAGCCCCAAGATTTTAAGAAACGACAACTTAGGTTTCTCCAAACCATAGTTCAAACGGTGTCGTCTCAACGGAATTACGTGGTGCCCTATTAAAGTGAGTGCGGTTGTCTCTAATGCCTAACCCATGAACAATAGTGGTAATTCGATAAGAGACATCATGGTACGCACCATAGCCAATAGGGTGCAACTATGATGTTCGTACACACCATCACACTATGGTGTTCCAGGAGGTATTAATTGTGAAACAATTTCCTCAATGTCTTAATTGCGTGCTAAATCTCGTAATTCAGATACTCATCTCTATGATCATATCATAGACATTTTATCCTCTTGTCACAATGATCTTCAACTTCACTCTAAAATTACTTGAACCATTCAATAATTCAGACTTGTGTTTCATCAAGTAAATATACTCAACATCTACTCGAATCATCTGTGAAGTGAGAACATAACGATATTCACTGCATGCCTCAGCACTCATTGGACTGCACACATCAAAATGTGTTACTTCCAACAAGTTGCTATCTTGTTCCATCGTACTGAAAACGAGGCTTTTCAGTCATCTTGCCCATGTGGTATGATTTGCATATCTCAAGTGATTCAAAATCAAGTGAGTCCAAACGATCCATCTGCATGGAGTTTCTTCATGTGTATACACCAATAGACATGGTTCGCATGTCTCAAAAAAAACGAGTGAGTCCAAAGATCCATCAACATGGAGCTTCTTCATGCGTTTTATACCAATATGACTTACATGGCAGTGCCACAAGTAAGTGGTACTATCATTACTATCTTATATTTTTGGCATGAAAATGTGTATCACTACGATCGAGATTCAATAAACCATTCTTTTAGGTGCAAGACCATTGAAGGTATTATTCAAATAAATAGAGTAACCATTATTCTCCTTAAATGAATAATCGTATGGCGATAGACATAATCCAATCATGTCTATGCTCAACGCAAACACCAAATGACAATTATTCAGGTTTAATACTAATCTTGATGGTAGAGGGAGCGTGCGATGTTTGATCACATCAAACTTGGAAACACTTCCAACACATATCGTCAGCTCACCTTTAGCTAGTCTCCGTTTATTCCGTAGCTCTTTTATTTCGAGTTACTAACACTTAGCAGCCAAACCGGTATCTTAATACCCTGGTGCTACTAGGAGTACTAGTAAAGTACACATTAACATAGTGTATATCCAATATACTTCTATCGACCTTGTCAGCCTTCTCATCTACCAAGTATCTAGGGTGATTCTGCTCCAGTGGTTGTTCCCCTTATTATAGAAACACTTAGTCTCGGGTTTGGGTTCAACCTTGGGTTTCTTCACTAGAGCAGCATCTGATTTGTCGTTTCATGAAGTATCCCTTCTTGCCCTTGCCCTTCTTGAAACTAGTGGTTTCACCAACCATCAACAATTGATGCTCCTTCTTGATTTCTACTTTCGCGGTGTCAAACATCGCGAATACCTCAAGGATCATCATATCTATCCCTGATATGTTATAGTTCATCACGAAGCTCTAGCAGCTTGGTGGCAATGACTTTGGAGAAACATCACTATCTCATCTAGAAGATCAACTCCCACTCGATTCAAGTGATTGTTGCACTCAGACAATCTGAGCACAAGCTCAACGATTGAGCTTTTCTCCCTTAGTTTGCAGGCTAAGAAAATCGTCAGAGGTCTCATACCTCTTGACGTGGGCATGAGCCTGAAATCCCAATTTCAGCCCTCGAAACATCTCATATGTTCCGCGATGTTTCGAAAACGTCTTTGGTGCCTCAACTCTAAACCGTTTAACTGAACTATCACGTAGTTATCAAAACGTGTATGTCCAATGTTCGCAACATCCACAGACGACGTTTGGGGTTCTGCACACTGAGCGGTGCATTAAGGACATAAGCTTTCTACTGATCGCATAATCGCTACTGTTAACTTTCAACTATATTTTCTCTAGGAACATATCTAAACAGTGGAACTAAAGCGCGAGCTTACGACATAATTTGCAAAGATCTTTTGACTATGTTCAGGATAATTAAGTTCATCTTATGAACTCCCACTCAGGTAGACATCCCTCTAGTCATCTAAGTGATTACATGATCCGAGTCAACTAGGTCGTGTCCGATCATCACGTGAGACGGACTAGTCATCATCGGTGAACATCTTCATGTTGATCGTATCTACTATACAACTCATGCTCGACCTTTCGGTCTCTTGTGTTCCGAGGCCATGTCTGTACATGCTAGGCTCGTCAAGTTAACCTAAGTGTTTCGCGTGTGTAAATCTGGCTTACAACCGTTGTATGTGAATGTAAGAATCTATCACACCCGATCATCACGTGGTGCTTCAAAACGACGAACTTTCGCAATGGTCCACAGTTAGGGGGAACACCTTCTTGAAATTTTAATGAGGGATCATCTTATTTACTACCATCGTTCTAAGCAAATAAGATGCATAAACATGATAAACATCACATGCAATCAAAAAGTGACATGATATGGCCAATATCATTTTTGCTCCTTTTGATCTCCATCTTCGGGGCTCCATGATCATCATCGTCACCGGCATGACACCATGATCTACATCATCATGATCTCCATCATCGTGTCTTCATGAAGTTGTCTCGCTAACTATTACTTCTACTACTATGGCTACCGGTTAGCAATAAAGTAAAGTAATTACATGGTGTTGTTCAATGACACACAGGTCATACAATAAATTAAGACAACTCCTATGGCTCCTGCCGGTTGTCATACTCATCGACATGCAAGTCGTGATTCCTATTACAAGAACATGATCAATCTCATACATCACATATCATTCATCACATTCTTCTTGGCCATATCACATCACATAGCATACCCTGCAAAAACAAGTTAGACGTCCTCTAATTGTTGTTTGCATGTTTTACGTGGCTGCTATGGGTTTCTAACAAGAACGTTTCTTACATACGCAAAACCACAACGTGATATGCCAATTGCTATTTACCCTTCATAAGGACCCTTTTCATCGAATCCGTTCCGAGTAAAGTGGGAGAGACTGGCACCCGCTAGCCACCTTATGCACCAAGTGCATGTCAGTCGGTGGAACCTGTCTCACGTAAGTGTACGTGTAAGGTCGGTCTGGGCCGCTTCATCCCACAATACCGTCGAAACAAGATTGGACTAGTAACGATAAGCATATTGAACAAAATCAACGCCCACAACTACTTTGTGTTCTACTCGTGCAAAGAATCTACGCAATAGACCTAGCTCATGATGCCATTGTTGGGGAACGTAGCAGAAATCAAAAAAATTCTACGCATCACCAAGATCAATCTATGGAGTAATCTAGCAACGAGGGGAAGGAGAGTGCATCTACATACCCTTGTAGATTGCTAAGCGGAAGCGTTCAAGTGAACGGGGTTGATGGAGTCGTACTCGTCGTGATCCAAATCACTGATGATCCTAGTGCCGAACGGACGGCACCTCCGCGTTCAACACACGTACAGCCCGGTGACGTCTCCCATGCCTTGATCCAGCAAGGAGAGAGGGAGAGGTTGGGGAAGACTCCGTCCAGCGGCAGCACAACGACATGGTGGTGATGGAGGAGCGTGGCAATCCTGCAGGGCTTCGTCAAGCACCGCGGGAGAGGAGGAGGACTTGGGAGAGGGGGAGGGCTGTGCCAGAACTTGGGTAAAGCTCCCATGCGCCTCCCCACTATATATAGGGGTGGAGGGGCTGGTTTCTTGCCCTCCAAGTCCATTGGGGCGTTGGCAAAGGTGGGAGGAAAGAAATCCCATCATTTCCTTCCCCACCGATTGTTATCCCCCCTTTTAGGGATCTTGATCTTATCCCTTCGGGATATGATCTTATTCCTTCTAAGGGGGGATCTTGGTGCGCCTTGACCAGGGGTATGGGGCCTTGCCCCCACTACCCACGTTCATGTGGGTCCCCCCATGCAGGTGGGCCCCACTCCAGAACCTTCTAGAACCTTCCCAGTACAATACCGAAAAATCCCGAACATTTTCCAGTGGCCAAAATAGGACTTCCCATATATAAATCTTTACCTCCGGACCACTCCGGAACTCCTCGTGACGTCCGGGTTCTCATACGGGACTCCGAACAACATTCGGTAGCCACATACAAACTTCCTTTATAACCCTAGCGTCATCGAACCTTAAGTGTGTAGACCCTACGGGTTTGGGAGACACGTAGACATGACCGAGACAACTCTCCGGCCAATAACCAACAGCGGGATCTGGATACCCATGTTTGCTCCCACATGTTCCAGGATGATCTCATCGGATGAACCACGATGTCGAGGATTCAATCAATCCCGTATTCAATTCCCTTTGTCTAACGGTATTGTACTTGCCCGAGATTCGATCGTCGGTATACCGATACCTTGTTCAATCTCGTTATCGGCAAGTCTCTTTACTCGTTCCATAACACACCATCCCGGGATCAACTCTTTGATCACATTGTGCACATTATGATGATGTCCTACCAAGTGGTCCCAGAGATACCTCTCCGTCACACGGAGTGACAAATCCCAGTCTCGATTCGTGCCAACCCAACAGACACTTTCGGAGATACCTGTAGTGCACCTTTATAGCCACCCAGTTACGTTGTGACGTTTGGTACACCCAAAGTATTTCTACGGTATCCGGGAGTTGCACAATCTCATGGTCTAAGGAAAAGATACTTGACATTAGAAAAGCTTTAGCATACGAACTACATGATCTCTGTGCTAGGCTTAGGATTGGGTCTTGTCCATCACATCATTCTCCTAATGATGTGATCCTGTTATCAACGACATCCAATGTCCATGGTCAGGAAACCGTAACCATCTATTGATCAACGAGCTAGTCAACTAGAGGCTTACTAGGGACATGGTGTTGTCTATGTACCCACACATGTATCTGAGTTTCCTATCAATACAATTATAGCATGGATAATAAATGATTATCATGAACAAGGAAATATAATAATAACTAATTTATTATTGCCTCTAGGGCATATTTCCAACACTTTATTGGTTGAACCTTATGACAACATACGTAATTCCCTTTGTCTGTCGGTATGTTACTTGCCCAAGATTCGATTGTCGGTATCTTCATACCTAGTTCAATCTCATTACCAGCAAGTCCCTTTACTCGTTCCGTAATACATAATCCCGTAACTAACTCCTTAGTTATTTTGCTTGCAAGCTTCTTGCGATGTGTATTACCGAGAGGGCCCAGAGATAACTCTCTGATACACGTAGTGATAAATCCTAATCTCGATCCATGCCAACTCAATAGCCACTTTTGGAGATACCTATAGAGCATCTTTATGATCACCCAGTTACAATGTGACGTTTGATAGCACACAAGGTATTCCTCCAGTATCCGGGAGTTTCATGATCTCATAGTTGAAGGAATATGTATTTGACATAAGAAATCAATAGCAATAAACTGAATGATCATATGCTAAGCTAACGGATGGGTCTTGTCCATCACGTCATTCTCCTAATGATGTGATCCTGTTATCAAGTGACAACACATGTCTATGGTTAGAACGCCTTAACCATATTTGATCAATGAGCTAGTCCGGTAGAGGCTTAATAGGGACACGGTATTCGTTTATGTATCCACACATGTATTTAACTTTCCGATCAATACAATTCTATAAGGAATAATAAATCTTTATCATGAATAAGGAAATATAATAATAACAACTTTGTTATTGCCTCTAGGGCATATTTCCATGATATTTGCAGCGCGGAAGAGCCTCAAACAACTACAATTTCTACTCCTTTCCATCAAAATAACAAAATTATACACACATTTATGTTCCTCATAAGTCATACATACTGCATTGCTCGTTCAATATTACATTTCTACGAATTAGCATTGACAAGAACAAAATAGTAATCTTGTTATATTACATGGGTCGATTGTAATTGCATTACTCACATCATTCAGTCGTTGTGATCATCGTTATCCCTCCTGTTGAGGAACCGCTGGATGACAGCCACGACCGCCCCGCCAAGAATGAACAGGACGAGCATCGATGTCGTGCTGCTAACCCCAAGGACGATGAGTGCATCACCGCAGAATGGAGCACCATAAGTACTGACAGGTATCAAACAACCTACTATTACTACATAACATTTCAGTTTCAGGGCAATGATGTACAAACTACAAACACTATGGATACCTCCTTTTTATTATATGATCAACCCTTATTCCAGCAGCGGCCGGCAAGCAAATTATGGCATATGAGTCGACCCCTTCAGTGATTCTGTTCTTCACTGACGACCTCTGCGTCTTGGTCCATGGGAACTTGAATGACTGCTTTCAAGAATAGGCAACACACTTCCTGCAAGCCTGCCTATGATACAGGAACACATCCTCCAGATTCACGTGAAAAACGACAAAACTGAGCCTTTATGCAAAACTCAACACAAAATGAACCCATTTTAGAAAAAGTTCACAAAATGGTCCCTTTCGCATGTCTCCCAGGCCTGGGACGCCATGATAGATAGCATGACACCTTGGTCAAGGGCGCCATGCTAAACAGCATGACACCCTGGTCAAGGACGCCATGTGGGTTAGTATTTGGGGAAATTATAGGATGGATGAATATTGTGTTGTTGTGTTGTATTGATCTGACCTCAAGGTTGAGGGTTTGTACTAGTAGCTATGTGTTTAATCTCTCTCTCTCTCTCTCTCTCTCTCTCTCTCTCTCTCTCTCTCTCTCTCTCTCGTGTTCTTGATTTGGCACGATCTTGATGTATCACGAGCTTTGTTAATATAGTTGGATCATATGGTGTTTTCCCCTTTCTATCTTGCTGCTATGAATTGAGTTCTACCTTTCAGGTTTCACTTTTATCATCTTGAATACTTTGTTGGATTTGAGAGCACTTGATGTATGTTTTGGCACTCAACTCATGGATTCCCGAGGTGGCATTCAGGTAATCTATGCATAGGGGTTGATGCACGTGTTCTTCCTTGTTTCTCCGGTAGAAATCTTGGGGGACTCTTTGAATTTCTTTGTGTTGGATTGAGTATTATGAATATGAAATTGTTTGATGCATATCATATAATCAACTCATGGATACTCGTGGTGACATTGGAGTATCTAGGTGACGTTAGAGTTGGTTGATGTGTATCACATGGTGTTATTTTAGTACGAACTCTTGGGCTATTTGTGACACTTATAGGAATATCTTGATAGATCAATCGGAAAGGATAACTTTGAGGTGGTTTCGTACCCTACAAACAATTTTGTCTTATGTTCTCCGCTAGATAAGAAATCTGGAGTGATTCTTCATCGCATGTTGAGGGATGGTTGTATGATCCAATTATATTAGCATTGTTGAGAGATTGCACTAGCAAAAGTATGAACCCTAGGCCTTGCTTCTAAGCATTGCAATACCGTTTGTGCTCACTTTTGTTACTTGCTACCTTGCTTTTTTTATTGTTCCTATTACAAAAATCAATATCTACTATCACTATTACACTTGTATCACCATCTCTTCGCTGAATTAGTGCACCTATATAATTTACCATTGTATTTGGTGTGTTGGGGACACAAGAGACTTTTTGTTATTTGGTTGCAGGGTTGTTTGAAAGAGACCATCTTTGTCCTACACCTCCCACAGATTGATAAACCTTAGGTCATCCACTTGAGGGAAAATTGCTACTGTCCTACAAAACTCTGCGCTTGGAGGCCTAACACGAGTCTACAAGAATAAAGTTGCGTAGTAGACATCATCAAAGAAGAAAGTATCAAGGATCCAACATCAAGAATACATAAGTCTCATTGGGGGAGCGGTACAACAATCCCCAAAGCGGAAAAACCAAATCGACTAATCCGGTTTCGGTGACGGCGGCGGAACCGGTGGAGAGTGAAGGAAATATGCCCTAGAGACAATAATAAAGTTATTATTTATTTCCTCATATCATGATAAATGTTTATTATTCATGCTAGAATTGTATTAACCGGAAACATAATACATGTGTGAATACATAGACAAGTTTAATGTCACTAGTATGCCTCTACTTGACTAGCTCATTAATCAGTGATGGTTATGTTTCCTAACCATAGACATGTGTTGCCATTTGATTAATGGGATCACATCATTAGGAGAATGATGTGATTGACTTGACCCATTCCGTTAGCCTAGCACTTGATTGTTTAGTATGTTGCTATTGCTTTCTTCATGACTTATAGAAAGTTCCTACAACTATGAGATTATGCAACTCCTGTTTACCGGAGGAACACTTTGTGTGCTACCAAACGTCACAACATAACTGGGTGATTGTAAAGGAGCTCTACAGGTGTCTCCAAAGGTACATGTTGAGTTGGCGTATTTCGAGATTAGGTTTTGTCACTCCAATTGTCGGAGAGGTATCTTCGGGCCCTCTCGGTAATGCACATCACTATAAGCCTTGCAAGCAATGTAGCTAATGAGTTAGTTACGGAATGATGCATTACGTAACGAGTAAAGGGACTTGCCGGTAACGAGATTGAACTAGGTATTAGACACCGACGATCGAATCTCGGGCAAGTAACATATCGATGACAAAGGGAACAACATATGTTGTTATGCGGTTTGACCAATAAAGATCTTTGTAGAATATGTAGGAGCCAATATGAGCATCTAGGTTCCGCTATTGGTTATTGATCGAGAACAGTTCTAGGTCATGTCTACATAGTTCTCGAACCCGTAGGGTCCGCACGCTTAATGTTACAATGATAGTTTTATTATGAGTTTATAAGTTTTGATGTATCGAAGGTTGTTCGGAGTCCCGGATGTGATCACGGACATGACGAGGAGTCTCGAAATGGTCGAGACATAAAGATTGATATATTGGAAGCCTATATTTGGATATCGGAAACGTTCCGGGTGAAATCGGAATTTTACCGGAGCACCGGGGAGTTACCAGAACCCCCCCAGGGGTTAATGGGCCTACATGGGCCATGAGGGAGAAGAGGAGGGCCGGCCAGGGCAGGCCACGCGTCCCCTCCCCCCTAGTCCGAATAGGACAAGGAAGGCGGGCGCGGCGCCCTCCTTTCCTCTTTCCCCTCCCCCTTTCCTTCTCCACCAAGGCAAGAGGGGGGAGTCCTACTCCCGGTAGGAGTAGGACTCCTCCAGGCACACCCCTAGGGGGCAGCCGCACCTCCCCCCTCCCTCCTTTATATACGGGGGCAGGGGGAACCTCTAGATACACAAGTTGATCCTCGTGATCGTTCCTTAGCCGTGTGCGGTGCCCCCTCCACCATATTCCACCTTGGTCATATCGTAGCGGTGCTTAGGCGAAGCCCTGCGTCGGTAGAACATCATCATCGTCACCACGCCGTCGTGCTGACAGAACTCATCCCCGACACCCTGCTGGATCGGAGTCCGGGGACCGTCATTGAGCTGAACGTGTGCTGAACTCGGAGGTGCCGTACATTCTGTACTTGGATCGGTCGGATCGTGAAGACGTACGACTACATCAACCGCGTTGTCATAACGCTTCCGCTTTTGGTCTACGAGGGTACGTGGACAACACTCTCCCCTCTCATTGCTATGCATCACCATGATCTTGCGTGTGAGTAGGAAATTTTTTGAAATTACTACGTTCCCCAACAGAGAGAGCGAAGGCACGAGTCCGGCGGCGGTGGAACATAGTCCCGAGATCATCCTGTCGATGGCATCACGATCGGGCTGCTTGCTAAGCGGCCTCCAAGCTGTAGAAAGTCAGACATTTTGAAAATGGCATCAGTCACATGGGAGGGGATGATTTGTTCGATCACCAATTTATTGTGAATGTTCCAAAGTGTCCAAAGAAGCGTCCCGACCACCACCCAAAGGGTCGGGCGTGCAGTCAATGGAAAACTACGGGCTTGCGAGAACATGTCCGGGAAGTTGTTGTGGGTCCAACTCCCATCAACACTCTTGCGGAGACAGGACCAAAAAAATCTAGCCGCATGGCACGTAAAGAAGATGTGGTTCTAATCCTAAGGGATCAGACACAAGGGGCACATCACCATCAGAGGGGTCGTTGTGCTTATGCACCTCCATCCCTGACGGAAAACGGCCCCTAACTAGCTGCCAAAGGAAGATCCTAATCTTCAATGGCAGTTTAATCTCCCCAAGGTGGTAGAGCTCATCCGGCCCTAGCAAGGGAAGGATAGCTCGATAAAGCTACCTGGACGAAAACTGGCCGTTGGTCTCCAACGTCCAACGTGTGGTGTCTTCGCCGAGGGACGACGTGTGAAGGGCTACACACGCCACGAGATCCTCCCAAAGGTCACGCTCGGCCGAACCAAAGGTACGACAAAAACCGATGTTGCCTTAGTCAGATAAGACCGAGGCTACCATCAAGAGTGGTTCGGCACAAATATGAAACAACGACCGGAATTGAATGGCGAAGGGACGGTCGCCAGACCACCGGTCCAACCAGAAGAGCATGGAATTCCCACGACCTATAGCGATCGATGATCTGAGACGCAGGGCCAGCATGAGTTGGATGATTGTTTGCCAGAAATGGGAGCCCCCAAGCCGCTATGCAAATGCCAATGGTTGACCATGCAAGTATTTTGCGCGAATAATGTCCAACCACAGGCCGCTTTCCCCAGATGTGATCTGCCATAGCCACTTGGACAACAAGGCAATGTTCATGCGTTTATATGAAATCATGCCAAGACCAGCCTGGTCTTTGGGTTTGCAAATTTTTGACCATTTCACCATATGGTATTTCTGCTTGCCATCCTTGCCGGCCCAAAAGAAATGGGACTGGTATTTGGCGATGTCCTGGTGAAGGGATTCATTAAGACTATAGAATCCCATCAGGTACATCAATAGACTAATCATCAAGGAGTTAATGAGAATGACCCGCACCGCCTTGGAGAGCCACCTGTCCTGCCAAGGTTCGACTCTATATTGGACCTTGGTCACCGTCGGCCGAAGGTCCTTCTGGAGTATGCGGGAACCACTAATGGGCATACCAAGATAAGAGATCGAAAACGCGCCAAGCCGGCCATTCAGCCGGTCCACAATCCAAAGGCGTTCTTCCTTCGAATAGCCAAGGACCATGACCTCGCTCTTGGCGAAGTTAATTGTAAGATACCTTGCTCAAATTCGCGGAACAATGCCAGGATTTCTCCATTGATGACAGGCTAGAACACCTGAAAAAAAGGACCGGAAGGCCATCCGGTCCGGGGGCCGACGCAGGATTCATTCCTTTTATTATGTTGGCTATCTCCTCCTCATCGAAGGGGGCAAGCAACAAATCATTCTCAACAAGGGAGACCAACTGCCCCCCCCCCCAGATGGTCTCCGCCAATGCGGTGCCTCCACGCGGGCGGGCCGCAAATAGATCCCTATAGAACCCGTCTACATGGGCCTTTAACTCCCCCAGGTCTTGTATCAAATTTCCCTCGTCCCACAACAGAGGGATGGTACAATGCCTATGGCGTCCATTAGTGATGGCCTGGAAATATGCCGTGTTAGCGTCGCCAAAGAGAACCCAATTAAAGGTTCCCCGCTGGCGCCAATACTCCTCCTCCTTACGGAAGATTGTTGTAAGCTCGTCCTCTAGACTATAGTGCAAGGCCCATTCATCCGAGGCTAGGCCCACGGCGTCGGTCCTCAAGTCCAGGACTTGGAGAGAACCGATGCCTTCAAGACCTGAAGGTCACGACCGATGTTTGCGCCCCAACCCTTCATAAATTGTCAGGACCACTTCGCCAGAAAGTGCCAGTCATCGATTGCCGACATCACGCGATGGGGCTCTTACCATTCCGCCTCCCAGTGTTCCTTGACAGCTGAAATGAAACCGGCTTGGCGCAGCCAGAATGTTTGAAAGTGAAACCGGGGAGGGAGGCGGGGACGATCATCCGATGATGAAAGCGACAAGGGGACGTGGTTCGACCTTATACGGGTAATGGGCTGCAGGCAAGCTAGAGGGAACCGCGGGGACATGAACACCCGGTCCAAAACACTCATGGTGGGGTCCAACTCTCGGTTAGTCTAGGTGAACCTGGCCCTAACCCTATCTAGCTCTCGGAGGCCGAGATCAGTGATCCAATCGTTGAATCGCTGCATGCCCGCAAGATCAATCCGGGCATTATTTTAGTACCGAGCTATTGATCAAGGCATAATTGTCATGGCTCTTGGTTCTTCCTATTTTCATGCCAATGGCTCATACTGGATGACTACAGCACGCAAACTGTTTATCACGTAAAGGCTTGCAGCTATATTGATGCTGATTGCTGCCTTCCTTCTGAATTGTAGTGATGTTATTTTAATGAGTCTGCATCCTAGAAGCATTTTGATCAACTTTTAATGGAGGCATTTGTTGGTTCATTCAATTCAGGTCATTCATAAGTCATGATCGAGCATGAACTGTTGGATGTTCAATATGCCTTTATCCTATATCAGCATGTATTTTTTTTAAATAAAATATTTTCTAATCCTAATCTTTTGTTGTGTTCCTTTTTCAGATATCAATAGCCGCCGTCATCCACCATGATGAACATCCAGTATATATAGTATTGACAACCTATGTAGCCTACATTACTTATCATCAACGGATTTGCTAAAACTCATTCGAATGAGAAACTAATTGGTCTCATTCACTTTTTTGACCGTTCGATCGAGCCGCGCGAGGATTCGTGCTTCCTCCCGGTGGAGAGCTTCGTAGTGACCGGAGGCGCGGCCCATCTGTTGTCTCGCTCGCGGCTCGCGGCCCGTTTTTTTTTTTTTTTTTGTCGCACGTTTTTTCTCTCTCTTTTGTTGACGAAGGCCACTTGCATTCCGGCCTGGAACGTTTTCCATGGAGAAGCCCAAGTACGCATAGGATCTACGAAGCCCTGTCTTTAGTCTGTTCGCTTCTTTTTGGTAGCGGCTGAGACACAGGAGAGCCGGCTGCGGGAGATCGGCGACGGCGGCGTCGACTGCTGCGGGAGATCGGCGGCGGCGGCATTTTCGAAGTAAGAATCTGCCCTTCCTGTTCGTCCTCTTTCTTTTCTTTTGTTGTTTGTAGAGATTCGTGTTCTAGGGTCAGAGCTCTTTTTTTTCTTGTCAGATCCATAGGAACGCTATATGATTCTGGCAGCTTCGAATTAGAGATGTGGGTGGCTGTATTATGTATGTGGATTTTTTGCGTAGCAAGTATTTTTTGGGGGTTCACCCAAATAGGAGAAATGGACGTGGAGTAGAGTAGGATTGAGTTTAGTTCAGTTTACTTCAGAGACGTAGCACGTATTCTTCTCGAAAGTCATGTTGCCAACACAGGTTTCTTTTTTGTGTGTTTTTCTTGGATGAAGATAAATTTGTAGAGTATGATTTCCAACACAGATTTTGTGTTGTTTTGAATGTATGTACTAAAGCATTCCCAAAGTGTAGAAAGTTGTTTTTTTAGTGCCATGTCACATTTTTTACATTTTTTTGTCCTGGTGGTAAGCCTGAACTAGAATTTTTTATTTTTTGATGCGGAATGCAGGGGGTGTGAACTGAAATTTGATCACATCTGTTTTTTATGTAATGTTGTTTAGAGATGTAGTTTTAGGTTGATGGGGAATGGAGGGGGAATGTACTTCTCAAAGTACCCTTTTCAGTACACATGGGTTGTAGTTGTCATTTTTGTGGTTTAGATGTAAATTTATTGGCAATCCCTCTTGTCTATGTTGATTTCTTCTTCCGAATGTAGATGTAGCCCACCTGTGGCGGGCTTTGAGTTAGTGGCGTTGATCCATTTTGCGGCTGCTAGTGTATAGGTTGATGTTCGTCTGGTCTGCCCTATTTTTTATGTAGATGTCTTGTTTTTCTAGTGCAATTTTTCTTTGATGTAGATGCCTGTTTTGCTCCTTTTTTCTCCTGTTTTGTTTGATTATGATCTGAATTCCTTCAGTTAAGTATTAGTTTGTTTGGTCTACACTACTGCACTGTATTTTTTAGTTGATTTTTCATTGCAATCAAGTAACAGTTTGTTTCGGCTACTATAGACTGCAATAGTGAATGGCCAGTGTAAATGTAAATTTTTATGTTATTTTTTTATAGTTATATCTCTACTGTAGTTTCATTCTATAGTAGTCTGTCTTACACTGGTTTTTCACTGTAAATGGCCAGTGCAAACGCAATTTTTTAGGTTTTGATTCTGGATTTTGTTTTTTCTTCAGTTAAGCCACAATTTGTTTGGTGTACTTGGCATGAATGTTTTGTGAACTGAATCAAGACAGAGACTAGGTTTTTCTTGTTCTCCAAAACATATATCCCTTGTTTGCTTTTTCAATAGATCAAAATTAGGTGCTATCATGATTTTTTGATTGGGTAGTTTAAACAATGTAAAGAGGACAGTGTGCTGTTATCCTTTTGATTCGTGTAGTTTTGTCAGTCTATGCTTTGTATTTTTTACAGTATTGTTATCATTGCAAAATAATCCGTTGTGTTTTTCTTTTTTGACTTTGTTTGTGAAACCTGATTGTGGAACTTTTTTTTATATGTGAGTTTATACTATGCAGGATGTTGTGCCCAGATTGCCATTCGTACTGCGAGAATGACGATGAGCATAGCTTTGGCATTTTCATTCGTGACAGTTCTGGAGATTTTGTGGTAATCTCTTCTCCTTTTGTTGGATGTTTCCTTTTCCTTTATGAAAGGGTTCTTCTTTTTGCTGATTGTTTTGACATTTTTCCTTTCTTTTTACTAGCACAACATCCCATGCACCGCAAGGAACCAGTTCAACCAGAGGAGTGGCTGGAGTTTAAAGCACACGGCCGTAGGTACGTTGTTTATGTGTTCATTGGACACTCAACAACATTGATTGGAGGTGATGTCTGGGCAAAGTTCAAACGCGACTTCAACGTGTGACAGGGCAAAATAGTGGTGTTCGACATGTCTGCACGGATGCCCCAGGCTTATGTGTGTTATGTTGGAAGTGGGCTTGCAGCAGATCACGGGGGCGCAACACAGGACATGACAGCAGGTGATGTTGCACAAGGGGGTGGGGGGAAGGGGGGAGCCGGCAATTTTGCTGTGCATGGAGTGGAAGAGGTAAACAATGCTGGTCACGGTGTTGAAGTTGCCCCAGACATCATTTATACCAGGGGTCTTGTTCTCAGCGATGGCGAAGCACAAATGTTGGGCCTGGTAATAACCATTGAGGATGGATACATTGGACCACATTATGTGCACCGCCTCACGCCCACGAACATCACAAGCAAGTTTATGGTACATCTTCTCAAGCTTCAGTACCTTTTTTTTGTTATGTTTCTTTGCAAAATATGTTTTGTTTTTTCCTCTTTTTTCCTAACACATTTTTCACCTTTTTCCCTTTGTCTTTGTTTTCTATTTGTTGACATCACATAGAAAATCCCCAAGAAAATAGTTCAACCACTGAACTTTTCTAGAGAAGGGGTTATTGGGCTTTGCATGGTTGTAGGAGATCTCATGCAGCTTGGATATCACATGACGGATGGTCTTCGACAAAGATTGGGGTGTTTTTGTAGCCCGGAACCACCTCCGGGTGGACGATGTTGTCATTTTCAACTCAAGCAGAGCAATGCATAGGGCCTCAACATAACATGCGTCGTCATTGATTTGAGACCGGCACAAGGATAAGAGTTTTGGTGCTAGAAACAGTGTAATAGCATTTCCTAGAGTGGCCCTTTTTGGTGACTTAGGCTATCCAGCTACCTTCTCTTTTTTATGTCTTTTTGTTTTTCTGAACTATGTAAGCATTTGGATGTATGTTTTTCTGAACTATGTAAGCACTGGGATGGATGTTTTTGTGGTATGAGTGTTTTCCCATCCACCCCCTATGCTTTTTGTTGTATACAATGGCATGTGTTGGTAGAAGTTTATTATCCTTAAGTTGTTGTTTTTTATCTTTTTTAGTTGTAGTTACAACCGCTCCACCCCGAGCGCAATTGCAACTCAGCACACCCTAGCGCAACTGCGGGACATATGATGTGACCGCAACCATGGGGTCGGGGGAGGGTTGTCGACGTCGATGAAAACGGTACCATTTTTAGAGATGTTTTTTTCTTAGGTTTTTTGTTGTAGTTGCAACCGCTCCAACCCAAGCGCAATAGCAAGTCAGCACACCCAAACGCAACTACAAGACATATAATTTGATCGCAACTGGGGGTCGGGGGAAGGGTCGTCGACACCGATGAAATTAGTTCCTTTTTCTATTTTTGTTAGTTTTTTTGTTGTAGTTGCAACCGCTCCAACGCGAGCGCAATTGCAACTCAGCACACGCAAGCACAACTACAAGGTGTATAATGTGACCGCAACCAGGGGGTTGGGGGAAGAGTCGCCGGTGCCGATGAAATTGGTTCCATTTCTTTATTTTTGTTAGGATTTTTGTTGTAGTTGCAAAGAATGAAGATGTAATATTTATCTTTGTGTAGCGATATGTGTGTAGTTTTGTAATTGCCCGAATGGCAAGTCCACCATCAAGTCACAACTATGGGCCCACATGCCACTTGCATCAGGGCTTTTGTGTGTGTAGTTTGCAATTGCCCCAATTGCAACTCCACCATCGACTTGCATCAGGGCTTTTGTGTGTGTAGTTTGCAATTGCCCCAATTGCAACTCCATCATCGACTTGCAACTGTGGGCCTGCATGCCACTTGCAAGTTGACCCTCGAATTGCAACTGGGGGTTCTTTTATTTGATGACACTTGCAATTTGACCCTCTACTTGTTGCAACTGGGCTTTTTTGTGTGTAGTTTGTAATTGTCCCAATTGCAACTCCACCATTGACTCGCAATTATGGGCCTGCATGCCACTCGCAACTCGACCCTCGACTTGCAATTGGGGTTGTTTACTCGATGCCACTTGCAATTCGACCCTGGACTTGCAACTGGTCTGTTTTTGTGTGTAGTTTTGTATTTGCCCCAATTGCAAGTCCACCATGACTCACAACTATGGGACCGCATGCCACTTGCAAGTAGACCATCGACTTGCAACTGGGCTTTGTGTGTGTGTGTGTGTAGTTTGTAATTGCCACAGTTGCAAGTCCACAATCGACTCGCAACTATGGGCCTGCATGCCACTTGCAAGTCAACCCTCGACTTGCAACTAGGCTTTTTGTCTGTAGTTTTGTAATTGCCCCAGTTACAACTACACAATCGACTCACAACTATGGGGCACGCATGCCACTTGCAACTCGACCCTCGACTTGCAACTGGGGTTGTTTACTCGATGTCAATTTCCACTCGACCCTGGACTTGCAACTTATCTATTTTTGTGTTTGCCCCAATTGCAAGTCCACCATCGACTCGCAACTATGGGCCCGCATGCCACTTGCAAATAGACCATCGATTTGCATTAGGGTTTTGTGTGTGTACTTTGCAATTGCCTCAATTGCAAGTCCACCATCGACTCACAACTATGGGCCCGCATGCCAGTTGCAAGTCAACACTCGACTTGCAACTGGGCTTTTTTTGTGTAGTTTTGTAATTACCCCAGTATCAAGTTCACCATCGACTCGCAACTGTTGGGCCCGAATGCCACTTGCAACTTGACCCTCGACTTGCAACTCAGTTGTTTACTCGATGCCAATTGCAACTCGACCCTCGACTTGCAACTGGTATGTTTTGTGTGTCGTTTTGTAATTGCCCCAATTGCAAGTCCACCATAGACTCGCAATTGTGAGCTCACATGCCACTTGCAAGTAGATCATCAACTTGCAGCTGGGTTTTGGTGTGTAATTTGTAATTGTCATAGTTGCAGGTCCACCATTGACTCGCAATTGTGGGGGGCGCATGCCACTTGCAACTCCACCCTCGACTTGCAACTAGGGTCGCTGTTTACTGCAAGAGATAATAAACATGTTTGGTTACTCATGTTTGGTATTATTTCTTGTTCTTTGTTTCACAATAGTTGCAATTAGATCCTCGACCTGCAACTAGGGTTTTCTATCAGCCCGGTTGCAAGTCCACCATCGACCTGCAACTCGAGGGAGGGTGTTGTTTGTTGTTTTTTTTGACCATAGTCACAAGTTCACACCTGACTTGCAAATCGAGGGATGTAGTTTGGTAATCGCCCCTAGTTGCAAGTCAACAATTTACTCGC
>NC_041393.1:598660486-598670296 GCF_002162155.2 Triticum dicoccoides
CACTTTTCGTCCAAGTCGCAAGTCCACCCACGACTTGCAACTCGAGGCATGTAGTTTTGTAGTCGCCCTAGTTGCAAGTCAACCATGTACACGCAACTCAAAGGGGGTGCAGTTTTCGTAGTTGGTCTAGTTGCAAGTCCACCCTCGATGCGCAACTCGGGGAGGGGTGTTGTTTGTTGTTTGTTTTTCACCCCAATCGCAACTCCACCCATGACTTGCAACCCGAGGGATGTAGTTTTGTAGTTTCCCAGTTGCAAGTCAACCATATACTCGCAACTCGGGGGGTGTAGTTTTTTTAGTTGCCTTAGTTGCGAGTCCACCCACGACTCGCAACTCGCAGGGTGTTGTTTTTTGTTCTTATTTCGTAGTAGTTGCAATTAGGTGCAACTAGGGGTTTCTATCGGCCTAGTAGCAAGTCCACCCTCGAGTCGCAACTCGAGAGATGTAGTTTTGTAATCACGCCAGTTGCAAGTCAACCATATACTCGCAACTTGGGGGATGTAGTTTTTGTAGTTTCCCTAGTTGAAAGTCCACCCTCGACTAGGAACTCGGGGGGAGGGGGTGTTGTTTCTTGTTCTTTGTTTCATAGTAGTTGCAAATAGACCCTCGACCTGCAACTAGGGTTTCCTATCGGCCCAGTTGCAAGTTGACCCTCGACCTGTAACTCAAGGGAGGGTGTTGTTTGTTGTTTGTTTTCACCCCTGTCCCAAGACCACACCCGAGTTGCAACTCGAGGGATGTAGTTTGGTAATCCCTTCAGTTGCAAGTCAACCATGTACTTGTAACTCGAGGGGATGTAGTGTTTCTAGTTTCCCAAGTTGCAAGTCCACCCTCAATGCGCAACTCGGGGCGGGGTGTTGTTTGTTGTTCGTTTTTCGCCCCAGTCGCAAGTCGACTCATGACTTGCAACTCGAGGGATGTAGTTTTGTAGTCGCCCCAGTTGCAAGTCAACCATGTACTCGCAACTCGGGAAGATGTAGTTTTTATGGTTGCCCTAGTTGCAAGTCCACCCTCGACGTGCAGCTCGAGGAGGGGTGTTGTTTGTTGTTTGTTTGTCGTCCCAGTCGCAAGTCCACCCACAAGTTGCAACTCAAGGGGTGTAGTTTTGTAGTCGCCCCAGTTGCAAGTCAACCATATACTCGCAAATCGGGGATGTAGTTTTTGTAGTTGCCCTAGTTGTGAGTCCACCCTCGACTCGCAACTCGGGGGGTGTTCTTTTTTGTTCTTATTTCATAGTAATTGCAATTAGACCCTCGGCCTACAACTAGGGGTTTATATCAGCCTAGTTGCAAGTCTACCCTCAAGTCAAACCATATACACTCGAGGGATGCAGTTTTGTAATCGCCCCAGTTAGTAAACCATATACTCGCAACTCAGGGATGTAGTTTTTGTAGTTGCCCTAGTTGCAAGTCCATCCTCGACTCGCAACTCGGGGGGTGTTGTTTCTTGTTCTTTATTTCATGGTAGTTGCAATTAGACCCTCGACCTGCAACTAGGGTTCTCTATTGCCCCAGTTGCAAGTCCACCCTCGACCCGCAACTCGGGGGAGGGTGTTGTTTGTTGTTTGTTTTCACCCCAGTCGCAAGTCCACACCCGACTTGCAACTCGAGGGATGTAGTTTGGTAATCGTCCCTGTTGCAAGTCAACCATGTAGTCGCAACTTGGGGGATGTAGTTTTTGTAGTTGCCCTAATTGCAAGTTCACCCCTCGACTCGCAACTTGGGGGACGGTGTTGTTTGTTGTTTTTTTCACCCCCAGTCGCATTTCCACCCCTGACTTGCAACTTTGAGGGATGTAGTTTTGTAATCGCGCTAGTTGCAATCAACAATGTGCTCGCAACTTGGGGATGTAGTTGCCCCAGTTGCAAGTTCACCCTCGATTTGCATCTCGGGGTGTTGTTTTTTTGTTATTTTTTCATGGCAGTTGCATTTTAGACCCTCGACCTATAACTAGGGGTTTCTGTCGGCCCAGTTGCAAGGCAGCAATCAACTCGCAACTGTGGGCCCACAATTTTTTCTGTTTCCTACCACTTGCAAGTCAAGCATCATTTTCACAATTTTTTTTGTTTTGCGATCTTGTAGTCACCCAAGTTTGCAAGTTCAGCATTTCTTTTGACTTGCAACTATGGGACCGCAGTTTTTCTCACAACTGTGGGAACCATAGTTCTTTGTTTCATGCCTTTTTTTGCATCTCGTACTCACCGAAAATAACAAGTCAGACATGCTTTGTCTATGTTTTTAGACTAAACATAGGGTCCTGCACTGAACTTCCCTTTTAAAACCTTTTATGGGGTTTTCTAGAACATTTCCAGAACTACAACAGATCTCCAATGATTATCCACACCGACACATTTATTTTTGCATTTTTTTTTCTCCCACTGTTTGAATCGGTGGAGCAGAGGAGGAAGAGACGGGTGCGACAAGCTCGAAGGCTATGGCGACCGAGATGGCCGCCGATGACCCCCCTGCTGTGTACCACTGCTCGATGCAGGAGGCACCTGCTCTGGACACGGCGGGCGAGCGTTGTGCGGCCGTCGAGGCCTACGGCATCCACACAGCCGACGACAAGGCACTGTCGGTCTGTCCTGCCGCGAGCTCTGGCGGGCCGACGGAATCCTCGGTGTGGGCACTGTCTGGGAGTTCTCCACAGCCGAATCGCCGCAAAGAACAGTGAGTAGCTCCTTTTTCCCCTCCTCTCTCCTATGGAATCTGCGTGATTTCTGCTCGTGGTACAGGCTCAAAATTACTGCGGCTGTGCCTGTGTTGCCATACGTTTCGCCCTAGGTAGATTTTGTAATTCAGTGGTCTGATTCATTAGGGTTGTTGTTGCATAAGGATACCAGTCGAGGATGCACAAAATAAATTCAAGGCAAATAAGGGTTGTCGTCGTAGTTGTTTTTCAGGTTTTTGTGCTCAGTGTATATGTTGAGAGAGCATGCATCATGTTTTCAGTTTTCTAATTGCTCAGAGAGGATGCATCATCTTCAGCGAGCATGCATATCAGTCAATGTTCAGAGAGAGATGTATCATGTTCAGAGAGTTTGACCCATCATCTTCAGTAATTGTTCAGAGAGACATGCATCATGTTCAGAGAGTTTGACTCATCATGTTTAGTAATTGCTCAGATTGTCATCACATTTTTTTCTGCTAATCTTGAATTATGTATCATTGTTTAGGGAGTTGACTCATCAGTCAATGTTCAGAGAGGATGCCTTCATCATCAGAGAAATTTGACTCATCAACCTTTTTGTTGAAGTTTTGTTCATTCAATCATATGATACCTTTTTATCATGCATTCATCTTTAGTTTTGAGTTCCATTGACAAAGAGCGGCGTCAGTTTGTCACTGTACATGTAAGTTACTGTTTTGTCATGTTTCAGGTTGTAAGTTCAGAACCCAGAGTGTTTATTTTTCAGAGGGAGCACACATTTTTTTTTAGAGTATGCAAGTTCAGTGTTTCAGTTGTTGGATTAAGGCTGTTTATTTTTTTTTCATTTTTCGATCTTTTAACTCAAGAGAATGAACTTGCTTATTTTTTTGGGGGTTCTGCAGTGAGAGGAAGACCTGTCCTGAATTTTGCTTCTGAGTAGTAGTCTAGAATTTTAGTAGTTGATGTTTTGGTTTCAATAGTAGTGTAGCTTTCTGGATGTACACCATAAATTAAAATCTGTTCGCACTAGCTTTTTTTGCTGCTGCTCTTGTTTGGTCTGCGGTTTCATGTCTCACCAGCACTACAAGAGATTTTTTAAATAGGGTTTTCGCTTGTGCTCATGTCTTTATTTTTGGTCCATATGTTGTGTTTTTCTTTAAATAGGAGATTGTACGCAAAGATACAAATGATGACCATTTGGAGTTAAACACCAATACCCAACATCATGATTCAGGGAATGACAACATAAATGACCAGCAGGAGCAACATCTCAGGGTAATTATTCACAAGCTACACAAACTGTAGTTGATCTCCCAGAAACAGATGCATCAGACAACATGTTGTTTAATGGCTTGAGAACAATGGAAATTATGTTCTGAACCACAACAAGCTACTTTTTTCTCTTTTTTGTTGTCCCCTTTTTTCTTTTTTATGATTTTTCTTTGACATAAACTTTCAGAAGCAAAAATCTAGACTCTCAATGTTTTCTCAGAAGCAAAAATTGCAGATCTGTCCTGAATGTTTTACTTTTTATGATTTTTCTTTGACATAAACTTTTTTCCTAGACTTCTTTCAAAACACCTAAAACAAATAACCCAAAAAGGCCCATAGGAGGAAGGCCCACAACCCACAAGCCACAACACAAACAAACAACGGACCCAGAACTTACAAAGAAGAAGGAAACAACCAAATTGGGCTTTCTATTTGTTTTGTGCAGGAAGAAAGAAAGAAGTCTGCCTCGGTCTGCCAGGGAATCGGGCTGCGACAAACAGCAGCCACGTCATCAATACGTCATCCGAATGAGACCATTTTATATCTCATTCGAATGAGTTCCAGGCGCTCCCTATCATCAAAGGGCCATGTTCAGTTGTAATATAGGAATAGTTTACTCTTTGGATCCTATATTAATATAGAAATAGAAAAAACAAGGTATGCCATTGAATCATTTAATTACTTAATCATTTATGCATCTTATATTACGAAAAAAATTGCGGGGTGTCATCTATTTTTCTATACATATAGACAAATATAAAATCTATACTCCGTCCGTCCCATAACATCGGACATTTTTGTAAGCTATACGTTCTACATTATGGGATGAGGTTTTTTAAGTAGCATTGGCGCCTCTGTAAGATGGAAGAGAAATGCACCGTATTAGGAGTGCAGAACAGCATAAAGTAACTATAATTTCTTAGAAAAAAGGTAGAGTACTAACTACAATTTCTTCTTCCATTTCTGCGAAAATAGCAAATTTATACACACTTTCTGATTCTCATTGCTCGTTCGATATTACTATGTTTACTTCGAAATTACCATTGACAAGAGCAAAATAGTAATCTCGCTATATTACAAGGGTCGAATGACATTACATGAACATTCGTATCATTTAGTCGTCGTAATCATCGTTATCCCTGCGGTTGAGGAACCGCCGGACGGCGCCCACGACCGCCCCGCCCACAATGAACAGGACGAGCGTGTCGAAGCCGCCACCGACCCCGAGGGCGACGCTCGGGCCACCGTAGAAGCCGAACGGCGACAAGCCGTACCCGCCATAGCCACCGTAGCCGTAGCCGCCGACCAGCGGTGGCGCCACGCCGGGATTGACGTAGATGTTCGTCCTGCGAGCACGCGCGCGAGCATCACAAAACAAATCAGAATTGCATCAGGCTATTGCTACGTTGGATCTGGCCATCTGCAGATGTTTAATTGATGGTTACCTTGAGTTGTTTATCCTTGGACCGGACGAGCGCGGTGCCGCGGACCGAAACGCCTTCCCACCGATCCTGCCGCCGGACTTGCCCGCCATGGCGTCGTCGACGGGCGCGAGTACGAGCACGCCGGCGGCCATGGCGACCATCGCCAGCTTCCCGAGATTTTTCAGCTCGAGGTTTCCGGCCCACGACGGAGGCGCGTCCTTCTGGTCGGAGGCCCTGCAAGAAAGCCTCGCCGATGCCGGCCTAATTGACGACCTCGTGAGCTGCGGGGCCGTGCATAGGGGCCTCCCTGTGAGGAAGCTCTGGAGAGATGTGGGGGCTAACGCCATGGCCGTGATCTCCCACTCGGCTCCTAGCTTGCTTGCTTTGCTTGCTCTTGCTATGTCTTCTTCTTTCTCTGAGTTCTTGATTGCTTGCTGCAGTCTGAGATGGGAAGCGGTGGAAGAAAGGTAATCTTGTAGCTTCAGGGATTGCCGCGTTTTGGCTGGAGGAGGAGGAAGGGCAGTAGGAGACTAGAAGGCTTATCTTGAGATGAGCAAGAGGCCACTTGGCCGAATGTGAGCGGCCGGGTGAAACCTCTAGAGAAGAGATATCTTTTGAGCGCTTGTTTGTTCCGTAGCACGACTTGTTCTGAACACACAAACATGCAGCTGTGTTTGGCACACGGTTGAATCTGGTGCTTTCACAATTTAGTTTCTCTAGCCATTCTTTTTACGGTGCAAGAGCTCTGCCCATTTTTTAAGAGAGGAAAAAGAAAAAAAATACAGAGTCGCCATTTATGAGGGACCTAAGGGGCTGTTTGGATGACGCCCGAGCCAGCCCAGCCAAAATAGGCTCCCCAAGAATTTGGCCAAGGTTTTCGCCGCCCGGATCTCGCCAACGCGTGGGCGGAAAATCTGAACGGGCCGACCGAAAAATTGGCATGGTTGCGATTCATCGGCGCTGATCCAAATGAAGGTTGTGGTAGCAGTCAACGACCGAAAAATTGGCAGGGCAGGCGACGGCTGCAATCCAAACATCCTCTATAAGCTAAAAAACATAGAAAATGAAAAAGACACAAGACAACACAATAACGGCGAGGATCCGAGCAAATAACCTAGCATGACCTCTACCCGAATCAACTGAGAGTGAGATTTTCAAAAGTGCCTTCAATATAAGGGAAGCAATGCCCAAGAACTGACATCAACCACCGTCAAGCACAAAGCTTTCGCCTAGACACTCACAGGACCGGCCCACCGGACCTCGAGATAAATGTTGCCCTGCCAACATCCACCACCGCAGCTCTAACTCTGATTGAACACGACCAATGATAGCGGGGTACTCTTTGCTAATGTATCCAAGGAGGGACCGAATACCGATGAGCGCCCTCATCACCGCTAATGAGCCCCACCAAACGAAAGCTTTCGCCCCGGATCTAATGCTTCACCTCCTTTACATGCCTATGGAGGGAGCTCAACCCCGGAGAACCTGTGAGATCAAGGCATAACTCCGCTCGTACGACCACATGTTTCCACGATGGCCTGCCATGAAGCACCCACATTGGTCCCAGGGACCGCTGGCTAGGCAAATCGAGCGCAACCACTCCAGATCTGCACGGCCCATCCTCCCCGCTCCGCCGCATCGGCCGCCCACATGGCCTAGAGCGCCTAGCTACACCGTCTGACCACCTCAAGATGCCAAGGGCCTAAGCCCATCGGATCCAAGCACGAGGTCCCTGAATCTTCCACCCCGCGACACACATGCCCCCATGATTTCGTAGCTTTTGGAAACATTGTCTCAACAGTTTTGACACATGATTGGGTACAATCACCAAGGTGGAATTGATCATCAATCACACTTAGCTCTTCTTCTTGATTAAAGTGAAATGTGTCGCTAGTCCACATCAAACTGATTGCATGCTTCGGTCCCTCAACTTGGGATTTGATCAATTCAGGTCGTAAACTCGTTTATTTGATCAAATAAGACCAAAAAAAATTGATAGGAAAAAACTGACCACATGGCTGCCACGTCAGTGTTCCTTCTTTGCCACTCAAGAACTAACTTTTTTACTAGAATCTATTTTGTAAAATGGATGATTTTTCTCTCACAAGCCTGCTAACGGCGCGTGGAGGTAATTTTTTAAAAGAAACTTACACTGCCGGTGTAGTGTGAGTTATTTTTCCTCCATAGCCCGTTAGCATGGTTTAGGAGGAAAAAAAATCAGCATGTTTGCAAATAGACCCCTGCAAAAAACATTTAGTCCAAAGGAAAGCTGATGTGGCAGCCCTGTGACCGGCTTCTTCCCTCTCGGATTGATTTTGGCCTTATTTGATAATATCAATGAGTTTTTTTTTTTTGAGGGAATAACATCAATGAGTTTATGACCTAAGTCGATCAATTCCTGAATTATTGGCCTAAACGAAAAGGTGCCATAGCACCCTGATGCCCCGACACACCCTAATCCAGTGCGTTGGTGAGTTCAAGATTCGTGCTGTTGAATAGTCAGTAGCAGGTCAATTGCAGTGTCAGGTTAATTTAGCAGGCAATTTGCAGAGACATGCACGACTGATACTAGGCTAGCTTGCAGTTTAGGCCTGGTACTAGGGTCAGTGTGAATGGGACAACTCATAAGGGCATATCCAATAAATTGTATGTTAGTCTTGTTGGTAAATGTCCATGTCATCAACCAACAAGCTATCATACAACTACTCCAATAGGTTCTATCTAAGATATTCAATAGATGATGAGAAAATAAATATGATTGCACTCTATTTCACCTTGGAGCTTGTGCAAAGGTTGTTGGTTATTCTACATACAACTTTGCTTTCTCTCCACATTTATTACATGCCACATCATCTCCAATAACTTCATTTTTATTTTTCTGAGAAACATAGAAGTCCTATTTTGCATAAACTATTTTTCTAAATTTTGTGAACATTTTCACATTCGTGATGATTTTTTCAATTAATGAAAATTTTAATTTTAAAAAAATCAAACCCGAGAAATGTTTTCCAAGCCGTGTTTTTCCAGATTTATGACCATTTTTTAATCCGTAAACTCTTTACAAAACAATTAATAGTTCTTAAAATTCATGATCTATTTTTGAATCAAAGAACGCTTTTAAATTTTGTCACCTTTTAAAAATTTACAAACTTTTTATATAATTTTGTTAAAAACTTGAAATTCATGAACCTTTTCAATTTTTCTTTTGTATTTTGTGATTGTTTTTCAATTTTATGGCCGATCCAAAGTTTTCATTTTTTTTCACCAATTTTTTGAGCTTATGTAATTTTTGATTGTTGTAAAATATTTTTAGTTTCATGTTTTTCTATAAGTTAACGGAATGTGGCTAATGGTCAAACGTCAACAGGTCAACTTTTTACTTATGTTTCACACTTTTTAGGGAGTTTCCATTTTTATCAACGTCAAATCGGGGAAACATATTTGGTTCATAGCTCGATAGTTACTACTCCCTCCGTTCCAAAATGCAAGACGTTTTTTGAGACTATCTTAGTATAAAAAATGTCTTACATTTCGGGACAGAGGGGGTAGTTAGCTCTTTCCGCTGCGCTACATACAAAATTGGGCCAGCCCATTAGTTCTTACAGATTTGGGGGTTTTCGTATTTTTCATTTTGGATTGTTTTTCATACATATTGCGCATGTTCTTACATCGGAAGTATTTTTTATATACACATTACCATATAAAAATACATGATTAAAATTTTCTGAAAAAATAAATTTTTATGTCCAATTTTGGTATACATCAAACATAATTTTTATATGCACGTTTAACATTTTACAACTACATTATTAATTTCTTTCAAAACATATATTTGTATGTCAATATTTCCATACACATTGTACATGTTTAATATTTTATAAATACATGATTAAGATTGTCAAAAACTAAAATTTTCATGTATATTTTTCCGTTGACATTGTATATTTTGTGCATACATCGGAAAAAAATTGTGTACACTTTTAACATTTTCAATAACATGATTAACATTTTTTATGGTGTATTGTTTCAAAATCTATTTTCTTCATACACATTATAGAATTTTCGAATACATTAGTAACATTTTTCTAATATATGATTAACATTTTTCATATTTTTTATATAAAAGAATTTTTATAATTGATATATGAAGAATATTTTGAAACACCTGCAATAGTAAAAACAAAAAAACAAAAGGACAATGCAAAAATGTGAAGAAAAAACAAAATAAAAAAAACGGGGAAGCCTTGTGGTCCACTCGGAGAGCTAATTGCTTAGTGACAGCCCAATATCCTTCTATGTGAAGCCACACATAGGCGCGGCCTAGGAGGTCCGGTTTAGGCGGGCACCCCTATTTCTGGCGTTCAGCGAGACGAGGGCCGGCTCAGCCGCGGGAGCCGCATCCTATTTATTTTTCTGTTTTCTATTTTCTGTTTTCATTTTTTATTTTACTTTTGTACTTTTCTTA
>NC_041393.1:598670674-598683165 GCF_002162155.2 Triticum dicoccoides
CGTGTATTACAAAAAAACTCTTGAACACACATTCGAAAAATTATTGAATAAGTATTAAAAAATGTTGAACAAATATTTGAAAAATGTTAAACAAGTATTTAAAAATGTTGAATAAGTATTACAAATGATGCACAAGTATTTTAAATTGTTTAATAGGTATTAAAAATGTTGAATAAGTATTTGAAAATGTTGAACAAGAATTCTAAAAATGTTGAATAATAGTTTAGAATGTTGAACAGGTATTTGAAAAATGTTGAATAGGTATTCAAAAATGTTGAATGAGCATATGAAAAATGATGAACAAGTATTTGACAATGTTGAACAAGTGTTTGAAAAAATGTTGAATAACTATTAAAGTGTTGAAAAATTATTTCAAAAATGTTGAATAAGCATCAGAAAAATGTTGAACGTGTATACAAAAAATGTTGACCACTTGTTCTGAAAATGTAGAGTGAAAACGAAACCAAACATAAGAAAAAGCAAAAAAGGAAAGGAAAAAATGGAGAAGAAAAAAAACCGAAGAAAAAATTGAGAAGAAAAAAACCAAACAAGAAATGGAGAAAAAAAATGAAAAACTGGGGGAAAATCCGAAGAAAACCGTATCAAAAACAAAAATAAAACCCCCAAAACCAGTGAAAAAGCCACCTCAAAGCCGCATCAAGTCTTGTTTATAGTAATGAACACCATATGTTCATTGGCTTTCTGACTAGCAGAGCGATATAATAGCTTTTTTTTTTAACTTTGGCGACCTTTATTACACAATAATCATATCAGATACAAGGGAGGGAATTAAGAAATCAAGGGGATGCTCTTGCCAGACCTCATTTAACTGCCTTCTATAACTAGTCCTTGCTAGCCAATGCGCAACCCCATTACTCTCCCTAGCACAGTGTACAGTCGTCGCCCTGCCGAAAGAACTCAACACCTATCGGCAATCATCCGTTACCACCGCAGCCGAGGCTCGGTACTCCGAAGGATTCGTCATTGCTTGAACTATCTCCTGTGAGTCGGACTCCACCACCAGAGCATAAATACCCAGATGCTCTGCCAAACGCAGTCCTTCCAATAGTGCTAACGCTTCCATAGAGGGAACATCCATGGCATACTGTCGAAAGGAGCAAGAAGCAGCAATAAACGCTCCTGAGCTATCTCGTAAGACAGCTCCAGTTGCTCCCGCTCCCTCATCCACTTGATAGCTCGCGTCAACGTTTAGTTTAATCACCCCTTTTGCTGGTCTCACCCATCTAATCTGTTTTGTGGGCTCCTTTGCCTTTGCAGCCAGAGAGTTTGCCACGATTGCCCGAATGCTCATAGCTGAGCGAACCGGGCTATCAACCTTCTCCTGGTGACTGATCTTCCAACGATCCCACCATAAGTACCATCCAGTCACCATAACTGTCTCCACACCATTATCAATTGGTAGTTTTACCTCTCCTGGTAGCTCAGAGCAGAGGAGTGTCTCCAGGATTACCGACCCCGACCGCTCATGGGCTGCTGCATTCGCGATCGATGTTTCCAGCCCCAGCTCCTTCCACACGGCCTTGGCTCTTTCGCACGCAAACAACATATGTCGCAGATCCTCAGGCTCATTGCCGCATACTGGACAAATCACCGGAGTAGATAGGTGCCGATCTGACAGCGTACAATAGCATGGTACAATCCCATGTAGCACTCTCCAGTTAAACACATTTACCTTAGGGGGCACTGACCTGCCCCAAAGGACTTTCCAAACCGGGTGCGGATCCACTCTTCCTGCTCCAACATTCATCCGAGCCCGTGTTCTGTACACAGATTTCCAAGTGATGTGATAAGCAGACCGGACCGTGAAACATCCCGACTTAGAAAACTGCCATGAAATAAAATCAGACTGACCATGAGATGATAGTGGTATCTACAAAATTCTTTCAGCATCCACTGGCCAAAAAATTTCCCTTACTAATTGTTCATCCCAGCTTCCGGATATTGGATCAACCAGTTCTTGTACTTTCTGTAACAAGCAATGCCCCCTTGGGGTCATAACCCTCCGATCATGGCTTGTGGAAATCCACTGATCCTTCCAAATGTCAATGGATGCACCATCCCCAACCCGCCAGATCGCCCCTTCCCTGAAGGTTTTCATACCTGCCATGATACTTTGCCATGTAAAGGAAGCACCTTTTTTCAGAGTAGTATTCATCAAATCCCCATCAGGGTAATACTTTGCTCGTAGGACTTGAGCACATAACGAATCCGGATCAGATAATAACCGCCAACATTGCTTTGCTAGCATGGCTCTATTGAAACAGTATAGATCTCTGAATCCCATGCCTCCTTCATTTTTCGGGATACACATCTTCCACCACGCTTTCCAGTGTATTTTCTTCTTGTTCTGAGTGTCTCCCCACCAATATCTAGCTATAGCATCGCAAATAGCCTTACAAATATTTTTGGGGATATTAAAAACAGACATGGCGTAGACTGGGATCGCCTGCGCCACTGCTTTTAGTAACGTCTCCTTTCCACTGATCGAGAGTATCTTTGACATCCGACTATCAATAAGCGCACATACTCTATCAACCAGGTACTGAAAATTGTCACTACGGTCGATTCCAACCTTCGACGGTAGTCCCAAATACTTATCAGAAATAGCCTCTGAAACTATATTAAGCTGTGTGCAAACCTCTGCTCGTACCTCCACCAAAGTGTTTGGACTGAAAAAGACACTGGATTTTGCATCACTTACCAGTTGACCTGAGCTAGCACAGTACAAGTCCAGCGCATTCTTGAGTGACGTGGCATTCAACGTATCCGCCCTCATCAGGATCAGGGAATCATCAGCAAATAACAAGTGTGAAACTGATGGTGCACTACGGCACACCCTAATTCCTTGGATACCACCGACCGCCTCTTCATGCGCTAGTAGACTGGATAACCCTTCAGCACATATCAAGAATAGGTAAGGAGATAACGGGTCCCCTTGCCTGAGCCCCCTGGATGGGGTAAACGCCTCTGTTTCATCCGAGTTGAACCAAATCCTGTAATTAACCGATGTAACGCATGCCATAATCATCTCCACCCATGAGGTGTCAAACCCCAACTTGATCATCATATCCCTAAGGAAATTCCACTCGACTCGATCATAGGCTTTGTGCATATCAAGCTTCACCGCACACAAGCCAGTGTTCCCTTGCCTCTTCTTCTTAATGGCATGGAAACACTCATAAGCCACTAACACATTGTCAGTAATAAGTCTACCCGGCACAAAGGCGCTCTGGGTCTGAGATATAATATCTGGTAATAACACTTTCAGTCTATTGGCTAAGACTTTAGAGATTACCTTATAGACGACATTACATAAGCTTATTGGCCTGAACTGTGAGATAAGTTCAGGGCTTTCCACCTTTGGAATTAGCACCACCGCTGTTTCATTCCAACCATGTGGGACGATTTTGTTATTCAGTGCATCCAATACAGCATCTGTTACCTGATCGCCCACGATTGGCCAAAACTTCTTGTAAAAAATTGCATGCAACCCGTTTGTTCCCGGAGCCTTAAAATCACCAATGCTAAACATTGCTTTTCTCACCTCCTCTGCTGTGTACGGCTTCAACAAGGAGTCATTCATGGCCCGAGTCACTTTGGGTTGGACTCTACTGAGTAACGTTTCATCAGTACCAAGTACCTCTGATGTAAAAAGATTGGAGAAGTAAGATTGTATCAGCGGCTTCATCTCCTCGTTGCCCTCCCTGACCACACCATTCGCATCCTTAAGCTTTAGAATGGTATTTTTCTTCCTTCTAGCTGACGCATTCTTATGAAAGAATTCAGTGTTTCGGTCTCCATATTTCAGGAAATCACTCCGACTCCGCTGCATGTGGTACACTTCTTCTTGTTCCAGCGCTGTCTCCAACTGCAATGTTATTTCATGCTGCCGACGAGTAGAAAGCTCGTCCATAGGTCCCGCCAGAATGCGGTCGAGTTCGCGCGTCAGATCTTTAATTTTCTTGCGCGGCCCCTTCAAAATATTTCTATCCCACTCATGCAACTCATTATGAACTGATTCGAGCTTAGCCATGAGTGACGTGTTTGGCGGGGAGTGATCCCACGCAGCTGCCACCATGTCTCCCACTGCCTCCTCCCTGAGCCATTTTGCCTCAAACCTTCTCCTTCGTCGTCCCCTCCCAACAGAAGGAGTCGTATATGTGGTTGTATCAATCATAATTGGTCGATGGTCAGAGCCACCCATCGCCAAGTGATGAACACCAGCATCTGGGAACATACTGGACCATCCCTCGTTCCCAACTGCTCTGTCTAGTCTTTCTCTTGTCCCCCCTCTCTTCCAGGTGAATCTGTTACCAATATAACCAAGATCTTCCAGCAAGCAATCGGACAAGCATTCCCTAAACGCCGTCATATATGGCAAGGGTCTTGCATTCCCTCCCTCTTTCTCTGAAGAGTACAAAATTTCATTCAAATCCCCTATGACCACCCAAGGCAGGGAACTCTTGGCTTGTAGATCACGAAACCGTTTCCATGTACGGTGTTTATTTCTCCAAACTGGTTCTCCATACATACCAGTCAGACGCCAATCATGACTGGGAACATCTCCTCTCACAACAACGTCAATGAAATAATCATGAAAGTAGTTTAATTGCATATTGATATTATTCTTACACAGCATCATCAACCCTCCGCTTCTACCATTGCTGGGAGAAACAAATTTACTATCGTACCCTAGCTTAACTCGCAACCTTTCCCCGCTTGACTCATCCAGGTGTGTCTCCGAGAGGAAAAGGACATTTGGATCATGCTGCCGTTGAAGTTCTAGCAGCGATCGAATTGCCGAGGGCGATCCTAACCCCCGACAATTCTAGCTCAATATTTTCATTGTTGGCGGCGGTCACCCTCAAAGGGAGCCGCCGATCCTGATTTTTCATTTTCCATATCTGCTGGACCATCATCTTTCTTATACCTCTTCTTCTCTTGCACCTTCGGAGGGGAAGTATCTGCAGTGCTGCTACTAGCCCGATGCTCAATTCTGTCCACCAAATCAGCTACCTTCTCCCCGTTTGTTAACAGTAATTGTTTGGGTGCCTCTGCTGTAACAGCTAGTCTCTTCCTTGGGTGTTTTTCCTCTGTGTCCCCCATATTCGCCCCCGTCCGCTCCCTTGGAACGTACCTGGTTCCACTGTTGACATGGTTATTTGCGCCCGAGGAGTTGGGAACCTCCTGACCTGAATGGCCTCCTCGTTCATTCCTCCCTTCTTGGTTGGTCCGTCCTCCTCTACCTCTCGTAGAGCCAGCTCCTGGGTGCACAACATACTCCTTCATAGGTTGAAACCACATATCTTCAGGAGCCACCATCATGAAGTCTCCGTACTGGAACTTGGAGTAGTCATGCACACCATCACCACACTGATTAGCAATATGTCCAATAGTACCACAGTTTGCACAGAAACGTGGTAGTTTTTCATACAGCACTCTGAATAACTGTGCCGGTTTTCCAGCCTCCACATTCCCCGCGACGAACCTGAGTAGTGGTTTTGCCACTTTGATCTTGATTCTTACTCGTACAAACTGTCCATATTCAGTTCCATTCAGACCTAGTTCAACCTCAAGCACTTCCCCCATCTTTGATGCCATGGCCCTTGCCACTGGTTCATTCCTTAGCAAATCTGGGAGCCCCATGATTCGAGTCCACACCCTGATCGAGTCCATAGGAACTGTCTCAGTATTTGTAATCCCATCATATTCCTCTATTATCACCGCCTGATGCCTAAAGAGCCAAAGACCCCCATGCATGGTAGTATTCCAATCCCCGAAACACTGAAATTCGGCAGTGAACGTATAATCATCCATCGGCTTGAATTTGACAACCTTCGTGCACACCCACGCCACCTGCATGGCTGTATAGAACGCCGTGTGGCTGAACGGGGTTTTCGCACAAACCCTAAGGATCACCGCCCAA
Organism: Triticum dicoccoides; assembly: GCF_002162155.2. Lineage (NCBI taxonomy): Eukaryota > Viridiplantae > Streptophyta > Magnoliopsida > Poales > Poaceae > Triticum > Triticum dicoccoides. The sequence goes on from NC_041393.1 coordinate 598,676,622, forward strand.
CGTGATTCCTGTGTCGGGCGTCCGATCAATCCCGAGATGTCCACTGCATCATCTTCCTCCTCCGTGATCTCCAAGCGCTGCAGTAGTTCATCCAGTTTTTCTGCCTGACCCGGTGTCCTCATCTCAGGTGCATCTTCCTCCGCTCCACGACTTCCCGATCCATCCCTTGCTACCGCCGGCGCGGCCATGACTCCCCTCCTCCCGCAGGGCAAGGGGGAAGGCTCCCAGCAAGACTGCTCCGACGTGGAGAGGCAGGGGCCCGTCTCAAGGTCGGTTTTTAGTGGCTTCCGGCGGGGCGGCCGCCGTACGTAGGAAACCCTAGATGGCTAGGGTATGCGCGATATAATAGCTAGTAGACCAGGGTTCGAACTCTGGAGGTCCCCTTTTTTGTTCTGTATTTATTATAAGTGGGCCGGCCCGATATCTCGAGACATCTTTGGTGGGTTATTGGCACTTGAAGGAGACACCTAGCGGCCGGCCCAACAATTATTCAATCGAAAACGTGACGCTCGGACGATCAACTCATCCATCAATTTATCTAAAACAACTGATCAATCGAATGAAGCCTTCTCAAATCAGTCGTTCGCTCGCTCTCTTCTGGTTACGTGGTTGATAGGTTGACCGTCCGACAGTTGACCATTGATATTTAAAAATTTCATTAATTTTGAAAAGAGTTCATCAATTTTGAAGAAAAGTTCACAAAACTGAAGAACATTCATCAACTTTGGAAAAAGGTTACAAATTTAGCAAAAGTTCATCAATTTTCTTAAACGATTTTGAAAAAAGTTCACAAACTTTAAAACAAGAGTTCTACAATTTTGAAATAATTTCATGGATTAGAAAAAAAAATCACGGGTTTTGGAAATAAGTGAACAAAAATTGAAAACAGTGTGCAGATTTAGAAAATGTTCATCTTTTTATGAAATGATTCTTTGAAAAATGGCGTCAATGGATCCAAAGTTTTGTTACTGGAGGCAGTGTGACTGTCAACATCAATGATGATGTGGGTCGTTACTGCAGGCGAAGAAAGATTGCGTCAAGGTGATCCTGTTTGTCGTTGCAGACATGTCGTCTATTCTGATTGATCGCACCAAGCAGGATGGTCAGACTACAGGAGTAGTACCATACCTTCTGGATGGCGGGCTCTCTGTTCCTCAATATGCCGATGATACAATTCTTTTTATAAAACACGACTTGGACAAGACTCAAAACTTGAAACTCTAATTTTCAGCATTTGAAAAGATGCCAGGCCTCAAAATTAGCTTTCATGAGAGTGGATTGTTATGCTTTGGAGACGCCAATGAGGTGGCACCTGATTACACTAGCTTGTTTGGTTGTGGAAAGGCCATTTCCTAATTAAATATTTAGGAATTCTGATTCATAATTTGTATCTCACTAATGCGAAGTGAAAACATATAGAGAAGCGCTTAGAGAAATGGTTGAGCAAAGGCAAGTTGCTCTTTGTTGAAGGACAACTAGTCTTGATCAATTCTGTCCTCACAAATATGGTTCTATGTATATATATTTTCCAACTCTCAAAAGTGGTCTTACAAAGGCTACATTATTTCAGATTCAGATTCTTTTGCCAAGGAGACACTGAATGAAAAGATACATACTAGCCAAATGGAGTATGGTTTGTATGCCGAAAGACCAATGTGGCCTTGACATTCATGATCTGCAGGTGAAGAATATTGCCTTACTTAGTAAATGGGTATTTAAACTACTTACTAAGGATGATGTATGGCAAAACCTGTTGCGCAATAAGTATCTTGGCCAAAAAGTTGTATCCCAAGCCTATTGCAAACCTGTTGACTGACAATTTTGGGATGGACTAGTGGCTTGTTAAGACCAGCCTCCGAGAACAATATCCTGGTTTATACCACATTGTTGGTGATAAGAATGACACTATTGTGTAGGTGCTCAGTTAATCCCCACCAGATATTTCTTTCAGGTCGGATTTTATTAGCACCTATCTTATTTCATGGCAGAATCTTCTATCTCGATTGGAGTCGATTAACCTGACATATAGGCGAGATGAGTTTCATTGGAATCTCACTATATCTAGGTAACAATCGACTCTATGTATCGTCCGCTCATGCATTTAGAGGTTCCAATGGATAATAATAAGAAAATATAAAAGTCAAAGATTCCACTAAAAAGTTAAATCTTCGTGTGGTATCTTGAGAGGAGAGTTATGCTAACCAAAGACAGCCTCCCCCATTTACAATTGGCAAAGAAAGCAATAAGTGTGGCTTTTGTACTGACGATGAGACCACCAAACGTTACTCCCTCTGTTCCAAAATATAGCGCGCCCACGCATTTTGAGGTTCAATTTTGACTATAAATTTAACCAGCGAGACCGACTGCGGCGGGAGCAAAAATCATATAATTGGAAACTTTTTTTGAATACGAATTCACTGGTATAACTTTTGCTCCCGCCGCAATTGGTCTCGTCGGTTAAATTAAGTTGAAGCACGGGAACCGATGACGCACTATTTCGGAATGGAGGGAGTATTTTTTTTTCATAGCAAGTTTGCGCGTTCTACATGGTCAGGTAGGATATAATTTGTATCCGTCCACAGGTGTTGTCAATATTTTTGGTCATTGGTTGGACGGTATTTCAGATAAGTTCAAAACACTAATAAAAATGGGAGTGTATGTCTTGTTATGGTCGATTTGACTACGTAGAAGTGATTTGATTTTATGAATATTTTTTGTCCTTTGCTGATTATTCTACGCTGTACGCACTCGCTTCATATGTGGTCTACCCTACATCAAACAGAGTTTCAACCGCTACTCAATGCGGCGTGTATGCGGTTGAAGAGACATGTTGCTCATATAATTTGTATGCACATAATGCTACATTTTAAGTCAATAAAAACACCATTTATCACTACTAGAGATATGAGTTTTAGCCACCAAGGTGATCGGTTGCTAAAAGTACAAAATTGGTCGCTGGTGGTCTACTGGTACCAACACTACTTGGTCGCTTCGCGGTGGCTATAGTCTAGTCGCTATAGATATTGAGCGACCAACATTGAGAACCCTGGTCACTAAATGTCATACCAATAGCTACCAACCAAATCTTAACTAATGGCATCTAGCGACCAAGGGAGACTTGGTGACTAATGATATCTAGAGACCATGGACAACTTGGTTGCTAAAAATGTACAGCCACCATGTACATGGTTAGTGGCTAGAGATATCAAGTGACCAGCCAAGGCTCGGTGACCAAAAGAATGTAGAGACCAGCTACATGTTGGAGACTAGACATCTTTTGTAACCAAAAGATTGTAAACCTTGGTAACTACAGGCATGAGAAAGCAACTATATCATAGGTACAATATATTGTCACACGCTGACATTAACAGTATGCAAGAAATCTCAGAATTTTAGACATTTGACAATAAGAAGTTCATAATCAACATTTGTACACTTAAGATCCAAACATTACATGCTAATCTGAATTTTGTTTCGCAAGTAGGAAATACCACTCTAGCATTTGCAAAGTACAGTACCATCTTTAGTACTGATCTGAACATATGATCCAATCAGTAAACCCTAATATGATCCAAACATTACATTTAGCATGTGTACACTGAATTTTCTTTAGATCCAACATAGTCTACTAGATGTGCAAGAAATGCAGAGGCAATAGTTTTCTCTTCTCGGTCTTTAGCTCGAGTATTGCTTTCCGCTGCTCCTCCAAGGTCATCTCCTATATAATGGTGGCCAGCGCACATGTTATCTCATTAACAACATCAGACATGAGAAACACCAGAAAGACTGCAAGCATGCCAACAAACTAAGCTGGAGAAACCAAATTGCCAGTCACTTGATCAGCTTTGCCATAGCTCAGAAGCTCAACAACATCGACAGGAAGAAAAACTACACACATACACAGGAAAGTGCGCCACCTACCTACTTTTAATTTCTACTATCAGTCTCAGTTATGAAAGCTCATTTGTGGATGATAACAGGCATAGAAATATGTAGCTATTTTCTTCAGGTTACAACGCCACCATTTCTGCAGCCAAAGTTTCATCTAGTGGCACAACCCTAAAAATATCAGCCAAATCGTCAGAGATGGCACCACTGAAGATCATTCGTTAGATATTTTCTGTTATCTACTCGTATTTGTTTCACTTTCCTACTGGACTCAAGTCTTAATCCAGTCAATCTAAAGGTTAACACATACACTGATCACTTGGGTAGAATCTGTTTGTTTCTACCCGCAAAAAGAAAGTATCCATTTTAACGCTAGACATAATGGCGTGGTGTCTCTAAACCACAATACCATCATGTCAGCAGCCAAAGTTTCACCACAAAAATCTACAATCAGCCACGACCGAGAACACAAGAAATCTATAAAGGATCCTCGAAAATCATCAACTTGCCGTTAGCTACTGGTTTTCCACCAAATCTATAATTGCTTTGTGTATGTCAGTAGAAAAATGAAAAGGATGGTAGACAAAGGCAACTAACCAACATAAAATGAAGGTAGCACTGATCATGAATACCTAGACCCTCCATCCGACACCAGAGAGCCTGTGATTCACAAATTTGGACCATCAAGATTAAGATCATGAAGAAATTTTCCAAATCACATAGTATTTTGATTGTTTGAAGCAGAGGCAAACTGATCATACCATTTCCATCAGAAGAAGTTGGAGTAGGTCTATATCCTGGCCTCAAATGACTGTTGAAAATGTATACATGTATTACTAGCTATACATTGGAATTTGTAAGTCCATATATTCATGATGAGTATCTTCATTTTCCGTTACAGAATTATTAGCAAGAACTATCGTGATTAGAAGATCTTGATACCAAGTACACTGTTATATCTAAGCAAGCTGCAGGTGTAGGAGGCATCATCTAAAGTACCAGAGCATGGGAAAAATAACATTACCTTGCAAATGATCTTGGAAAACTTGACATCCTTTGTACAGTGTTAGACATCAGCGAACCTGTGTCAGAAATTGGAATGCTTTAACAAAAGCAATATGCTACATATATTTTCAGTGAATAAAAATGACAAAAATAGTTGAGATTGATGTGTTACTACCTATTCCGTCAGATGGTATTGGCCGCTCAGTTGTGAAACCTAGCCCTGTTGCAGCAGTGCCGTCCATAGGAGGTGAAATGCCAACCAAGTTAGACACGACATTTTGTAGCCAATCGATCTTCTTCTGTTGAGCTTCAAGTTGAGATTGTTGAGCCTCAATTTGAGTTTGTTGTGTAGCAACAATCTCCTTTGTAGAGGCCAATGATCCAATGCCGTCAAAGCACATGGAATGACTAACCAGCACAAATCCCCGAGCTTCGGGTAATTAACCTGAAACACTCAGAGAAGCAACTACGGTAAACACCTTTAATGCTGAAATGGCTCAACACTACTGATTAATGCTTCCGGTGCTTTCATAGGGACTTGCTGCAACACATTTTCTGTTTCTCACAGTAATTTGAACATCTTGATTCAAGCAGGTGTCAAGTTTTCCTAAATAAACTACTCCTTACAATCCAGCTATGGTCCTAGAATTTACTGATTGCAAAGAGAATGAAGCTTGTGTAACTATCATGGAGCACGAACCTGAGACAACAGCCACCGGAACTGGTGCGCGGCGACAAAGGCGTGCTCCTTGGGCGGCTTCACGGCGCCAATCATCATCATATCATCATTGGCGTCCACGCCCGTGTCCTTCAGCACGGCCTTCAGCGGCGGCAACGCCTCCGGCATCATGGCGACCAACATCTCCGGGACACCACCCCACCCGCCCATCGCCGCCATCTCCTCCATGGCGGCGGCGGCCGCCCTGGAGAGCCCCTCCGGGACCCAGTGCAGCGCGGGGGCCTCGGCGGAGGCAGCGCGGGCGGCGGCGCAGAAGAGGAGCAGGTCCACGGCCTCCTTGCCGGCCCCGCCCGTCGGGGGTTCAGAGGGGGACGGGAGGAGTGAGGCGAGGAGGGATTTCACGGAGGTGTCGGAGCCCTCGGGGGGCGCGTAGGGCGCCGCGGAGAGCAGGGAGCGGAGCGGGGCGGCGACTCGGAGGAGGTCCTCGCGGCGGAGGGCCGCCGAGGGGGCGACTGTGGCTGGCGGCGGCATGGCTTCTTGCCAGAGCGGTCGAGCGCCGTCCCACTGCAAAAGGTCACTTTGGACCCGGCCCGTCCATTGAGGGTTGAAGGAGTAAGAGGATGTCTAACGGAGCCCTCAAATTGGTCAAACTCTCAAGATAATTTTTTTTTTTTAGGTTGAGGTCGAAACTTGACGCGGAACAGAACCCTCAAATCCTTTAACCCTCAAAAAAATTTGAAGGTTGCACCCTCATTTTCCCACTGGACATGCACTAGTGCAGATAGAGAGGCAAAACTGAAGGTGTCTGTATTTCGATCAACGCACGCACGCGGGAGGGAATTTCCCCCCAACTGCCTTCCCTCCACCTCCACCCGACCGGGAGCCGCCGGCGCCGGCACGCTCGATTCGGCCGCCACCGTCGTCCCCCGCCGCCCCGCCTCCCCGCCGCGTCGCCGCCGTCCCCCGCCGCCC
>NC_041393.1:598683472-598705073 GCF_002162155.2 Triticum dicoccoides
TTTCCCTTCTATTTTTGTTGTTTCTTTTCCGTTGTTTAATTGCTTGTTTAATTTGTTGATAATAGATGGAGATGGACATGGATTCGATGTCGAATTTTTCTGATTGGTCGTCTTCGGACGATTCGGACATCGAGGAGCTGCTACAAGACGATGACACAAAGATGATGGTCGCCATTCTCGCCGTGAAAGATCTTGAGGACCGCAAGAAGATGATGGATCAGAGGAAGGGGTCGCAGATAGGGCGCCTTTGCATCGAGAGGAACCGCGCACTCGGCCACGAGTAACTCATGCAAGACTATTTTGCGGAGGTACCGACATACCCACCTCGCCTCTTCCGTAGAAGGTACCGCATGCGCTGTACTTTGTTTGAGAGAATCGTCAAAGATTGCGAGGCCAACTCGCATTATTTCACGCACCGTAGAAATGCTGCCGGTGCCATGGGATTTAGTGCATACCAGAAGATATCGGCTGCAATGCGGGTGCTCGCCTATGGCATACCCGCGGACTACTGTGACGAGTATCTTCGCATTGGCCAAGATACTACCACCGAGTCCGTGCGTGGGTTTGCCAAGATGGTCATCCGATTGTATGGTGATTAGTATCTTTGGGCTCCCAATGAGGAAGATACGAAGAGATTGATGGAGATAAATGAAAAAAGGGGATGGCCGGGCATGCTTGGCAGTCTAGATTGCATGCACTGGAAATGAAAAAATTGCCCAAAGGCATGGCATGAAATGTATTGCGGTAAAAGCCATGATCCTACCATTGTGCTTGAGGTCGTGGCATCGCAAGACTTATGGATTTGGCATGCATATTTTGATTTGCCAGGAACACTCAATGACATCAATGTGCTTCAAAGGGACCTTTATTTGCAAGACTAGCTTCAGGTGATGCTCCAACTTGCAATTACAAGGTCATGAACAATGAGTACACAATGGGATACTATCTCACCGATGGCATTTATCCTGAGTGGGCAACACTTGTGAAGTCCACTAAAAAGAAGAGAGGGATGCCCTTATCCAAAAAAGAAGCTAATTTCACGAGGGCACAAGAATCAGCCCGCAAAGACATTGAGAGAGCTTTCGGTGTTTTGCAAGCAGATTTGCCATTGTTGGGGTCCAGCTCGTTTTGGGGACAAGAAAATCCTTGTGAACATCATAAAGTGTTGTGTCATTCTACGCAACATGATACTCGAGGATGAGAGGGGGTTAAACTTGCCATGTTTCTATGACAATGTTGGTACCCGAGTGCAACCGGAGAGGAACCCCGATCGCATTCAAGCTTTCCTTCAAACACGTCGGGAAATTGAAAATGCCAACACTCATACCCAGCTCCGCAATGATCTGGTCGAGCACCACTGGCAGCTGCTTGGCCGTCGCCAATGATGGCCTATTTGATTCCATGTCTTATTTGTGATACAAACATTGTTGTAAGGGATCTTTGTTTTACTTTTCTATGTACTATTTGATTCAAACATTGTTGTACTAAGTAGAGTGATTGTAGTGAGCTTGAAACAATTATTTGATGTTGTAATCATAACTAGAATAATTATTTGCTGTTGATTATTGTTATGTTTGTTGTATGAAATTTTGTTAAAATAGTTGTTGTCCTGTTTTGAAGGTTTGAAGACCGGGGCGTAGATCAATGCCCTCGATTGATTTGAAGGTTTTGAAGGTTTGAAGACACTAATCTGCGCCAGGGATTTTCGGCCTTCAAAACGACATTTTCTCAACCCTTAAATTGATTTTGAAGGTTGAGTTTTTGAAGGCTCTGTTAGACATGCTCTAAGCCGCTGCAGCCGTCCCACCCGTCAGACCCACCACCAACCTCCGGCCGCGGCAGCGAAGCGGCGCCGCTATCGCCAGCACCACCGCGCGACGAGAGCCCTCCTTCGCGTCGCGCGGCCGTGCGTCGACTTGCTGCGCTCGCGCGCTCGAGTGCCCCCGCCCGCCGTGCTGGTGCTGCAACAGGCGCCGCTCCGCTCATGCCCCCCGCTCTGCTCGACCTGTCCGCGCCGCCCGAGTATGCGCCGGTGAGGGCAATTCATCCGCGTGGTCTGGACGCGTGCTCTGGTCGCCTCAGTCCCTGCGCTCACCGTCGAGCACGGCGACCTGCCGTGCTCCGGAGACCGCATCCTTCCCCAAATCCCATTCAATGATTCAATCCTCGCCCACGCTGACGATTGCCCTCACCGGTGAGCCTCGTGCGATTCCGTTCGCGTCACAGTGCGCCATTGAACTCTATCTGATAATTTTCCCCTCGTTTAATTTCCAGCTTTCTGTACTGGAGCTCGAGATGGCCGTCATCTCTCCATCAAATCCGGCTGAAATGCGGCTCCTGCATCCTGCCTGCTTGGTCTACCCCTATTCACCCACGCTGTCATCCGAGTGCATCCCATCGCTCAGCAAGGGTGACGGCCTCCATGCCTCGGACCATATCAGAGGCTTCAGAGCTTGTTGCGGTGCTGCCTATGCTGGTGAGTTTGTGGGACACCGTAGGCGAAGATGAGCGCGCTGTTTTGCCAGTAGCATTGCCCACACGGCTTAACCTTCGTGAGCGAGCGTGCAATGCCACCATGACTATAAGGACATTGGTTGTGCATCACCCTGCTAAGATAAGGCTAGGCTCTTTCGAAGGGACAAAACAGAAAACAAGGCTAAGATAAGCTTCCATGTTGGACCTTAAAAGCTAGAAATTCCATGTTAAGTAGAGCAAGCTGTGTTGGAATATACGTATAGTAGACGTGTAGTAGAAGTTGTATAAAGATAGAGTTGGTTTAAATTCTGTATTCTGTTCTATCTCTTCTTCTGTCTTTCACGATTCTTCTGTAACGACTTGATCGATCCCATCTGATCGATCTCTCCCCCCTGTAAACTTGTGTGCCAAGGCTTCTGCCTAATATATACATGCGGCCCGAGACAAAGGGTTCTACGCTTCCCAAAACATTTTTACATGGTAACAGAGCCTCTTCCTCATCCAATCGAGAGAGATTGCATCTAGCTACCTTCGCGACCGAGAGTATGTCCACCACCACCGCAGCCATGACCCCAAGCACCATGGGTGCGCTCACCACCACCTCATCCTCTACTTTTGCATCATCTTCCTCCTCCACCCACAACACCACCTCTCTCGGATCGCCCCCACAGGAGAAGCTGACGCGGGGCAATTTTTTGCTCTGGAAGGCCATAGTGCTCCCGCAGATCAGAGGCGCCCAGATGGAGCACCACCTCGACGCGACGAGCCCGCCACCACCCGCAACCCTCACCATCACCACGGAAGGCAAAGAAGAACAAGTCGTCAACTTTGCAAGATCCCTCTGGTATGCACAGCAGCAGCAACTCCAAGGATACCTAATGGGTTCACTTTCCCGTGAGATCCTTGCCCAGGTCGCCACGCTCCAGACGCCGGCCGAGGTGTGGCGCACCATCCACGCCATGTTTGCTGCACAAAGCCAAGCCCAAGCGATAAACACTCGCATCGAGCTCACCAACCTCAAGAAAGGTAACCTATCCATGGCTGATTATCTTGGTAAAATAAAAAGTCTCACTGACGAGGTCGCAAGCACGGCTGCGGCCCTCTCTGATCCGGAGATTGTCTCCAAAATCCTTGCCGGCTTGGACATGGAATACAACCCGGTGGTCTCTGCACTTGCTGCCCGGGTGGAACCCATCACCGTCCAAGAACTATACAGCCAACTGCTCAGTTTTGATGCCCGGCTAACTCTGCTCCATGGCGGCGACCTTCGTCAATCCTCCGTCAACTCCGCCTCTCGTGGTCGCGGCCGTGGGCGCGGTCACCAGGGGCAGCGCGGCGGTGGGCGCGGACGCGGCGCCTCCTCCCCTGGCGATGGCGCACGCTCTGGTGGCGGGGGCGGCTACAACAACAGCGGCAACAGCGGCGGCTTCAACAACAACAACGGCCGCCGCCCTCCTTCCCGCCCGCGACCTCGATGCTAGCTTTGCAAAAAGTCTGGCCACGAGGTGATTGATTGCTGGCATCGTTACGACGAGGACTTCGTGCCCTCAGATCGCCATGTTGCTGCCGCCATGCGTGAGTAGGCTGGAGATGGCGTCTGGTACGTCGACTCCGGTGCTACGGATCATGTGACGAACGAACTCGAGCAACTTGCTCTACGTGAGCGCTATCATGGCGCCGATCAGATTCACACTGCTAGTGGTGGAGGTATGGATATTTGTCATATTGGTCAAAGTTCTATTAATTTCCCTACACTTAAACACGATCTTGTTCTTAGAGATGTGCTTCATGTTCCTCAAGCTGACAAAAACCTTGCATCAATGTCTAGACTAGCCACCGACAACAATATCTTCTTTGAAACTCACCCTCATTATTTTTTCATCAAGGATCGGGCAACGAGGGAACTACTTCATCATGGTAGATGCGTTGGAGGGCTCTACCCTATTCCATCCGGAGCACTAGGTCGCAAGCGTCGTCACGTCTACTCCGTCGTCAAGCCCTCTTTGGCACGGTGGCATCAACGATTAGGGCATCCATCTTCGATCATTGTCAAACAAATAGTCAATAAAGACAAACTTTCTTTGTCTCCTAGTTCAGTTTGTGAGTCTGTCTGTGAAGCCTGTCAATGTGCCAAGAGCCATCAGCTTCCTTATCCCAAGTCAACTAGTGTGTCTCATGCTCCATTAGAACTTATTTTCAGTGATGTATGGGGCCATGCCCGAGATTCTTTTGGTCGGAAAAAATATTATGTCAGTTTTATCGATGATTATAGCAAGTTCACTTGGATTTATTTACTTCGATATAAATCTGAAGTCTTCTCTATTTTCCAAGAGTTTCAGAAACTTGTTGAGCGCCAATTTGACAGAAAAATCCTCGCCGTCCAAAGTGACTGGGGAGGGGAGTATGAGAAACTTCACTCTTTTTTCCGCAGTATTGGGATTGCCCATCATGTATCTTGCCCCCATGCTCATCAACAGAATGGCTCTGCTGAGCGTAAACATCGCCACATCGTTGAAGTTGGTCTTTCTCTGTTAGCCCATGCTTCTATGCCTCTCAAGTATTGGGACGAAGCTTTCATTACTGCCACCTATCTTATCAATAGGCTCCCTAGCAAAGTTATTGGAAACACTACTCCTTTAGAGCGTCTCTATCATCAAAAACCTGATTACAACTATCTCAAGATATTTGGGTGTGCTTGTTACCCAAATTTGCGTCCCTACAACCGTCATAAACTTGAGTTTAGATCCACACAGTGTGTCTTTCTTGGCTATAGTAATCTTCATAAAGGTTATAAGTGCCTTGAAATCTCTATCGGACGCATCTATATTTCACGTGATGTTGTTTTTGATGAGACACTCTTTCCGTTTTCCAAATTGCATCCTAATGCCGGCGCCTTGCTTCGTGCAGAGATTGCCCTTCTTTCTGATCCCGCAACATTATCTGATAGTGAGGGGGAATTAAATGAACGAGATCATATGCAAAAATCCCATGAAAAATCTGATTCTGCTGATGTTATTTGTGCAACTTTACCCTGTGATTTTATGTGTGAAGGAAAAGACAGGCAGGTCACGGAACCCGGGGCAGATTCGGCTGACAGCGGGCGATCCGAGGCCGATACGCCCGCCCAGACTGCCGCACCTGGCGGCGTGCGATCCCAGGCGGATCCGCCCGTGCGCCTGGCCTCATCCGGGCTGGTGGCCGACCTGGCTGATAGGGTGGAGCCCACCGGTCCCGCGGCGTCGCCCCGAGCCAATCACGCTGCGTCGTCAGCCGCCGGGTCCCCACGCGCTGACAGCCCGCGTACCGGGGGAGTGCATCGGCGGACGCGACCGATCGTGCGCGTGCATGTGGGGCGGACCCCACGTCGCATGGGCCCACGGCGGCGGAGGAATCAACGCGCGCTGATTCGGCGCCTGCGCTGCGCGAATCTTCCTCGGATCTGGAGCCCGAGCCAGCCGAGCTGTCGCACGGGTCCGCCTCGGATCATGCGCCGGCTGGATCTTCTGTGGCGGTGATTTCTCCTGTGCTGCCTACGGTTTCTCCTCGGCAAACACGGTCCAGGTCAGGTATCATCAAGGAAAAAAAGTACAATGATGGTACAATAAGGTATGACAAAATCAAACGTGCTTTTCTTACCACCACTGGTGAACCACTAAGTTTGGATGATGCTCTTGGTAATAAGAATTGGAAGGAAGCTATGGATAGTGAATATGATGCACTTATGAAAAATAAAACCTGGCATTTGGTTCCACCAAAGTATAGAAACAATGTTATTGATTGCAAATGGGTGTACAAGATCAAAAGAAAGTCTGATGGAAGCATAGACAGGTATAAGGCTAGACTAGTTGCCAAAGGGTTTAAACAGAGGTTTGGAATTGATTATGAAGATACATTCAGTCCTGTTATTAAGTCAACTACTATTCGCCTTGTCTTGTCTATTGCTGTTTCTAGAGGATGGAGTTTAAGACAGCTAGATGTTCAGAACGCGTTTCTTCATGGTGTTCTTGAGGAAGAAGTGTTCATGCGGCAACCACCAGGTTATGAGAATCCTAGCACACCACAACATGTCTGTAAGTTGGATAAAGCTTTGTATGGTTTGAAGCAGGCCCCAAGAGCCTGGTACTCCAGACTAAGTATGCAGTTGCAACGTCTTGGGTTCATACCATCCAAGGCAGATACCTCATTATTCTTCTTTAGCAAAGGCAATGTTACTATTTTTGTGCTGGTTTATGTTGATGATATAATTGTTGCTAGTTCAAGTTCAGATGCCACTACTTGCTTGCTTAAAGATCTGAAGCTGGAGTTTGCTCTTAAGGACTTGGGTGATCTTCATTATTTTCTTGGTATAGAGGTAAAGCAAGTTAAAGATGGCATACTTCTCTCACAGGAAAAATATACAACTGATATTCTCAGGAGAGTAGGGTTGGAAAATTGCAAGCCAGTTAACACACCGATTTCTACCTCTGAGAAGCTTACAGTGGAAAGTGGAGAAGTTCTTGGACCAGAGGATGCAACAAATTATATGAGTGTTGTAGGTGCCTTGCAGTATTTAACTCGTCCTGATATATCTTATTCAGTGAACAAGGTATGTCAATATCTACATGCACCTAGAACCACACATTGGACTGCAGTCAAAAGAATTTTAAGGTATCTCAAGTTCTCAGAAGGTCTTGGTCTCAACATTACCAAGTCCTCTTCTCTGCTTGTTACTGCATACTCTGATGCTGATTGGGCAGGATGTGCTGATGATAGAAGATCTACAGGTGGTTTTGCTGTATTTCTGGGAACTAACCTTGTGTCATGGAGTGCAAGAAAACAGGCTACAGTGTCCAGGTCAAGCACAGAGGCTGAATATAAGGCTCTGGCTAATGCCACAGCAGAAGTAATGTGGATACAAACATTACTTTATGAGCTTAGAGTTAAAACTCCACAGGCTGCGAGATTATGGTGTGATAATATTGGTGCAACGTATCTCTCAGCAAACCCTGTTTTTCATGCACGGACTAAACACATTGAAGTTGATTTCCATTTTGTCAGAGAAAGAGTAGCTCGAAAGCTTCTGGAGATTCGGTTTATTCCCACAGGAGATCAACTTGCAGATGGTTTTACAAAACCCCTTACTGAAAGGAGGTTGAATGATTTCAAGTACAATCTTAACCTTGGCAAAGCTCCTTGAGGTTTAGATTGAGGGGGAGTGTTGGAATATACATATAGTAGACGTGTAGTAGAAGTTGTATAGAGATAGAGTTGGTTTAAATTCTGTATTCTGTTCTATCTCTTCTTCTGTCTTTCACGATTCTTCTGTAACGACTTGATCGATCCCATCTGATCGATCTCTCCCCCCTGTAAACTTGTGTGCCAAGGCTTCTGCCTAATATATACATGCGGCCCGAGACAAAGGGTTCTACGCTTCCCAAAACACTTTTACAAGCTGAAATATCTATGAAGCCTATTTTGATATGGTGCATTAAGATGTATGGTTACAAATTCCATCCGTGTCTCAGTGCACCATTGAACTCTACCTGATATTTAGCTCACTTAATTTGCAGCTTCCTGTACCGGAGATTGAGATGGCCGCCGTCTCCATAAAACTCCGTCCGAAACTGCGGCTCCGGCGTCCTACCTGCTCGGCTTCCTCTACGTCTCTATCCCCTATTCAGCCACGCTGCCATCCGCGTGCACCCCATCAATGAGCAAGGATTGCCGCCTGCATGCCTATCAGAGCCTGTTGCCTATGCCGGTGAGTTTCATGGGATACAGCAGGTGAAGATGACCGCTGTTTTGGTAGTAGCATTGCCGGCACAGTTTAACCTCCATGGCCGCACCATTACACCATGCCTAAGCTCTTTATAATTATTTTTTTAAAAGGTTAGGATGAGCTTCCAAGTTGGGTCGTAAAAGCTAGAAATTCCATGTTAAGTAGAGAAAACTGAAATATCTGTGACGCCTACTTCTATATGTCTCCAGGTTATAACGATGCAGTGAGGGTACACTAAGATATATAGGTACAAATGTACTCCCTTTGTAAAGAAATATAAGAGCATTTAGATCACTACTTTAGTATTCTCAACGCTCTTATATTTCTTTACGGAGTACAGCTATTACAAATTTCTGCAATCATAAGCATTACAATTGTATAGTAAATACAATTTTAGTCTTAAAGGTAGACATATAGTATATTATAATGTCTAGACGCGCAATGCAGCTCTTTTTCCTGAAACAAAAAAGGAGCATGTTGAATGCGAGCTTCCAGCCATAGCTTGGAGCAGTCTTGGTATCGGGGGCATTGTGATCTCAACTAGCCCTTCAAGAATCTGAACCACCTGTCCCATTGTTGGCCGATCAAGCTCATCATCTTGGAGGCACCAACACGCAACCTTGCAAGCAATTTCAACCTCATCTAGATTGGCAATACCATGTAGCTTGTGATCTACCAAAGTCCCGACGTCTCCTGCAAGAAGCTTATGGGCGGCATGGACAGGAAAGTAAACATCAGTGTTGCCACCACTGGGACATGACGGACATGAGTTCCTCCTTCCAGATATTATTTCCAGCAACACCATCCCGTAGCTAAAAACATCGACTTTTGGTGTAATAGGAACACCGGTAAGCCATTCAGGCGCAAGGTATCCTGTAGTTCCTCTAATTGTTGTCAATACTCTGCTATAATCCCTTCCTAAAAGCTTTGCCATCCCAAAGTCTGCAATTTTTGGAAGGAGTGAAGCATCAAGAAGTATGTTTTCTGGCTTGATATCACAGTGTATGACGCGGTCTCGACAGCTGTCATGCAAGTAGGCCAACCCTCTTGCAACACCTAAGCCTATCTGATACCTAGCAGTCCAATTTAACATTGAGTTGCTTCCAAATAAATGGACATCAAGAGAGCGATTTGACATGTATTCATAAACAAGCAACCTCTTAGAACCCTCACAACAGAAACCAACAAGCTTAACTAAATTGATGTGCTGGACAGCTCCAATTGAGCTCACTTCAGTTCTGAATTGCTTCTCTCCTTGATAAGCACCATCAAGCCTCTTCACTGCTATGGCATTGGAGCCCTTTATAAACCCCTTGAATACAGAACCAAAACTGCCTCCACCCAACTTATCTGTAAAAAAATGTGTTGCTCGTTGAAGATCATTGTATCTAAATGCAGTGATTCCATCACAAACTTCAGATTCATTCTGTATTTGACCAGATCTCTTGTTTTTGTTTCTCCAAACCATTAGTAGGAGGATGAGTGCAAATAAGCCTAGAGCAGAAATACCTGTACCAATTACAACTCCAGTAACTATCCCTCTTCTGTTGTTTTTCAAACTTTGTACATCTTTAGCAGAAAGACGAAGATAAAGAGTTCCTCCATTTGAATTTGTAGTGTCACTGCATTGTAGTTGTCTTATGTTGAGCAATTCATTATGCCACATAGAACATCTGCTGTTGCCGAAGGAGTATGCGGTGCAAGAGCAATTACTCAGGCAAATTTGTGCGCACTCACTCATGCTTGCAGCAGCTTCTACTTTTGGGGCATTCTGGGGCAACTTAACACATGGTACAGAATAGAACTTGTCTGTGGTGTGTGTTTTGCTTATGTTGCTAATGCAGTCTAACTGAGTATTTCTCGAGCACCCATCTGCTCGATTTTCTAGCTCCCAGTCCTTGGGGGATGTTATGGTGAAGCCCTCCATACAGTTGCAGTGTGGAACTTTATTATCAGTGCAAATTGTGAAAGGTCCACAAATTGCATGGACTTCACACTGAGCTCTTGGTTGAGCATTGATCATTACCCAATCCTCTGAGCCCTTCATCCAAATGAATGTCTTTGCTTGACCCGAGACATCAATGACATGGCGAGTAACCATATTTGGATCCATATATTCAGCTACTAAATTATATGTCAAGTATTTCTCTTTGTCATTGTCGACAAATTTTGCACTAATAGAGTGGCGGGCTGACATTTCTGGAAGTGCAGCGAAGTATTTGCCGTTCCATACACCAGTGGACCAATATGGTATGGATGAGTTCAGTGCTACAAGCAGTAACTGGTCAACACCACTGGGGTCTAACTGCTCACAGTACGCACCGGTAGCCGGGTCGACCAAGTTCTTCCAAGAAACAAAATGGCGCTCCAGGCCTGTGACCTTGTCCCATCCGAGCTTCGCCCCAGGAAAAAATGTATCCGTGGGGTGGTCAAAGCTCTGCCACAAAACCTCTGATGAGTTTGAAGAGTCTGTCAGGATAAGATTTCCACTACTCAACAGCGTAGCAGCAGTGGTGATATTTCTTTTGATGTTTACTTGTGTAGACCAGATCATGGACTTGGTGGACCAGTTTACGATGACAAGGTTGCCATCGTGGGAGATCGTGAGCTCCAGTGAGGTGGTGTTCCTGATTGGCTTATCCCTATTTGCAACCCATGCTGAAGTGAATTTTGGTACCGTGTTGAACCATATGCCAAGGTACCAGTTGGCGGTGTGTCCAGTCTGGAAGAAGCCGAGCGCATACCCGCCATTGCTGGAGACGAGCTTGTTGTCGACGCCAAGTGCTTGGCCGGGCAAGATGGTGTCTGTCACGGCGGAACTTGCTGGGGTGCGCAGGCACAAGAGGATGGTGAAAACAACGAGGAACGGAGTCATGGTGAACTGAAGGTGGTGAGGGCGTGAAGAGGGCTTCTTGTTGTTGTTGCTGTGCAGAGGCTTGGAATGTAGAGACTGTGGAGTCAAGCCCAGCATCCAAACTAGTATACGCAGATTCAAAAGTTTTTCCAGTGGTGATGATGAATCGCCTCTTGCATAGCATGCACGGCAGGATTTGTGTGGTGGTAATGGAAAGGGTGGAGGAAGAAGAACGCTGGGGACATCAGCGCCAGACACTTGGTTCGCCGTCGAAATCTCGTCGTCGCTCTCCTCCGGTTACCCGGCGGACCACGTCAGAAGAGGTCTTTGCACCTGAATAACAATTCGTTGGTTACTATAAATTGAGATAGTCTTTGCACCTGAATAACAATTCGTTGGTTACTATAAATTGAGATATCGATGTGTGTGTGTGGTTTAATGATGAGAGCGACACTGTTCTTTTTGCACCCAACTGAAGTGCAATTGTAGCAAAAAGAAAACAAAAATAAACCACAAAAAAGGTGAAGCGCAATTACAACGAGGACAAGATGCAATTCCGTGAAAAGAAAAATTTATTTGCAACATTTGCAAAACTAGTGAAGTACTACCTCTGTACCAAAATATATTTTTGTACAGAGGTAGGTAACAATAAAATGGTGACTGAAAGTTCAGGAAAGTGACTGAAACCTAACAAAAGTAACTGACTGAAACTTAACAAAAAGAAATACTGAAACATAATTGGACATGTAAAAAAGAATGAAACTTCAAATGCTTAAAAATAAGGAGAGTTTAATTAATACAATTCTACTGCTTTCATCTGTAAATAAAAGAAGAGATTGCGCTGCTTTAAATTCATCGTCAACCATCATCTACCAGATAGTTAACTAGGACTGATTTTCACCAATATTCAGTTGGTGAAGGCACTTGTGTTGCACTTATGCACCCTCTCCCTTACCCCTCATTCATAAATAATCGGCTCTCACTTCTACTGCTACATAGTTCATAAGAAGAGGAAAAGTGGTCTATGTTGCTAGTTGTGCAAGGTTTAACATGTCGAGAACGCAAGAATAGATGGGAATAGAAGGTAGCAGGAAACTTAATTTGTGGCCAACAAGAAGATTGTTAGATCCTATTAGAGAACGTTGTCTCAACAGTAATCAACACAGGAGATAGATGCAGGATCTGTGTAGTATGACCTGCAGATCTGCAGCGAACACCTACATCTGGTGGAGGTGCTATTGACTCTCAGGAGCATCCTCACTGGCGTGTCGCCTACTCTGGTCGCTACTTTAAGGATGTTTGAGTATGCCCCGTTTTTCTGGCAACTCTGCGATGTTCTGGTTAAAAGCTCACAACACAGGCAATACAAAGGTGATAATTGTATTTCTATCGTCTATAAAATTTGTTCTGGATTGGATGCAATTGTGCTATTTTGAGTTTGGTTTGGCGGGTAGAAACATTTTTCATGAGATAACAGTTCAAAGATTCAGATTTTGCCGGATATTTTTGGGATGAGTGTCTTAACTTTCTATATGATCAGTTGTGTCTGTCACGAATTAAACAAGATCATAGTCTTGGGTGCAGAATGGTGTGGAGCTCTTTGATCTACAGCAAAAGTCATCTAAAAGGTGTTAAACAGACACACTGCAAAATTCAGCATATTGATGTTATGCAGTCCAGATTTATTAAGGGGCGTTCGATTGTGGAAAAATTTATCCTTGCCTTGGTGATAGTACAGTCAGCTGTCAAGAGGAAATTGCCAATGATTGTTTTGAAGTTGGATTTTCAAAAAGCCTTCAATAAATTTCTTTGGGACTACCTGCTTGAAATCTTCGGTCACCAAAATTTTCACGATGGCCAGATTAAATGGATCCAAACCATGCTCCGATCTGGCCAGGCTCAGGTTCTTATCAATGGCACCCCTGGCTGTGGGGAAGCCATTTCTTTTGAGTTGGGAGTTCGGCAGGGTGATTCTCTTTTCCCGTGTCTTTTCATTTTGGTTGCCGACGTCTTGCAGTATATGTGTGCCAGAGAGTTCAACATTGGTCAGCTAATTCACCCGTTGGGAAGACAGGGCCCGTTCCCGGTGCTGAAATATGATCTCTCTCTCCCCCTCGGCAACCCTCGCTCTGTTTCTCTCCGCCTTTACTTCACCCATACTTCAGAATGATGTGTTCCTGTACTGTACTGTACTGCACACCTGATCTTTTTCCGTACGGTTTCTTTACCTGGTCTTTAATGTGACCAGATGAGAGTTCAGCCAGTTTCTTGATTGATTATCGCTGCCATAGCTGTGGTCTTCTGTTCTTTTTTTTACTGCGGCAGTTGTGATGTTCTCTTCTTTTTTACCCAAGATTTCATCGTCTCCCCATTCTGCTCTTGCGATGCAGAGGCCGTGCGTCTTGCAATTCCTTATTCCACAAAAAGAAAAATGTGTTTGCAACAAATGCAAAACTAGTGAAGCAACAACAAAAGGGTGACTGAAAGTTCAGAAAAGGGACTGAAGCTTAACAAAAATAACTGAAATCACAAAGGTGGCTCAAACTTAATCAAAAATAATAATACTGAAACGCAATTGGACACGTAAAACAAGACTGAAACTTCAATTGCTTAAAAATATGAAGAGTCTAGTTAATACAAAATTCTGCTGCTTTCAGCCGTAAAAAGGAGAGGCTGTACTGCTTTAAATTCATCCATAAACCATCATCTACCAGATAGTTAACTAGAGCTGATTTTCACCAATATTCAGTTGGTGAAGTCACTTGTGTTGCACTTATGCATCCTCTCTCCCTTACCCTCAGTTGGTAAATAATCAACACTGGTAGTGCTACAGAGTTCACAAGAATGAGGAAAGTGTTCTATGTTGTTAGTTGTGCAAGCATGGGGAAGACATCCATAGAAGTTGATGCAAAGTTTGACATGTTGAGACCACAAGAATACATTGGGAGTAGGAGGTAGCAGGAAACTTAATTTTTGGCCAACAAGAATAGTGCCAGATGCTATCAGAGATTGTTGTACCAAACCTCAAGAATCGTTGTACCAAACTTAATGGTGGAGAGAGAGGGTGTGCCGGGTGTGCCCTGGCACACCCGGAATTTTAGTTTTTACTTTCTGATGATACAAGAAATCGACCCAATCAATCCTCAGTAGCCCTACTGGCCCACATAGGCGCACACACGAGCTTCAGAGAGAGGGAGAGAAAAATGTTGCCCACTGCGCTATTTATATGTTATTTATGTTATTCTTTTGCCAATTATTGTATGACACTTGGATTAGGTATTAGTAAAAAATTAGAGCATGCACACCCATCATTTTATTTCTGGCTACAAGGTGGACGAACTATGAAGTGTGACCTGCAGGTGTGCAGCGACTGCTTTGTCTGTTGGAGGTGCTATTGACCCTCACGAGCATCCCACCTGAAGTGAGAAATCAGGTGGGGGGAAGGCATTCTTGTATTTGGATGTGACGGAGGTGAACCAGCCGCCACGTGAAGATGATAAAGAGATCAAATAAAACAGATGTGGTTTACAACTATCTTAGAGCAAAAATACAAGCCATAGGGAGCAACCATAGACGGTTTGAAAAGAAATCCATCTGTTAAGTTCAATCTAAAGCAGCCGCAAGACTATATGGACTGATTACGATAATACCTCGGGTAGTTTGGATAAAAAATGGCAGCTATAGTGGTATTACAGTTAGCCCAAATTTGTAGTTGATTACATTAATTTCGCAATCGGTTGCTGGGAAAAGCTGCAAGTGTTTACCTGTTGCGTTGTCAGTTTTATCATACCCACCAATGAAGCTCTGGTTGTGATGGCCTATTTTTTTAAGCCCTGGACCGTAGAAAATTGTTCTACAGCAATTTTCATTAATAATAATAGTAAGTTACAATGGTAGGAGGAAAGAAGAAAAAGGAGAAAACAAAACTATCTAAAAGGAAGAGGAAACCACCATTTCAGCTCTAGGAAACGGAAGAAAAAAGTAAGAAGTTTGAATCTATCCATTCCCAGAAACAAGCAACATGCTTGTCCCTGATTCTATGCCTGAGCAGCGTGAGGTACTCCTTGAGACAGCCGAGCGAGACATCAAACAGAAAGGAAACATGTCTTCTTCCTCTGCCCTGCTCTCGTTCTACTCTGAATCCTCTGCTTTCTGGTGGCTGCTCTCCACAAGCAGCAAGTGTCCCTCGGTGCCAGCTCTCCACAAGTTGTTTTTATTTCCTCCACCTTCTCTCCGACGACATCGTGGCCTCGGGACGTGAGCACCAGACACTTGTTCGCCGGTCAAAATCTCATTGTCGCTCCACTTCGGTTACCAGAGGACCCGGTCAGAAGGTCTTTGCACATGATTGACATTTCGTTGGTTACTATAAACAGATACTGATGTCTGTGTATGTGTGGCTTAATGATGAGAGCGGCGATATTCTTTTTGCACCAAAGCAAAATGCAACTGCAAAAAGAAAAAAAAATCTTAAAAAAAGGTAAGTACAATTACTACGAAGACAAGTTGCAATTCCACTAAAATAAAGGTGTAGTTTCAACAAATGCAAAACTAGTGAAGTATCAATAATAGGGTGAATGAAAGTTCAGAAAAGTGACCGAAACTTAACAAAAGTAACTGAAATCACAAAAGTGACTGAAACTTGACAAAAAATTACTGAAACACAATTGCACGCACAAAACGGGACTGAAACTTCAACTGCTTAAAAATAAGGAGAGTCTAGTTAATACAATTATGCTGCTTTCATTCATAAAGAAAAAGAGAAAATGTGCCGCTTTAAATTCATACATCAACCATCATCTACCCGATAGTTAACTAGCGCTGATTTTCCTAGCTCCATTCATGGCATTTGTACGACAGTTCTGCATCTGATAAAGCCACTTCTTTTGCACTTATGCACCCTCTCCCTCGCTCTTCATAAATATTCAGCACTTATAGTGATCTAGAGTTCATAAGAAGAAGAAAAGTTTTCCATGTTGCTAGTTGTGCTTTGTGCAAGCATCGGGAGGACATCCATGAATACTGATGCAAAGTTTGACATGTTGAGGCGACAGGAATACATGGGAGTAGGAGGTAGTAGGAAACTTAGTTTGTAGCCAATAAGAAAAACTGTCATGCAAATCTTGGATCTCGGGCTGCAATGCAGGACATATAGTTGGACGAAGTGCGACTGCAGGTCTGCTATGACTGGTTCGTGAAAATCAAGGATCTTGGCCTACTTCGATCTCAACTTTGAGGATGTTTCAGTGTGTCCCAGTCCCAGTCACCCAATGTTCTTGTAGCTTCACGACCGTTTGGTTAAAGGCTAATACTCCATTGTCTATAAGATCTTTTATGGATCGTACGACATTAATTGTATTTTGGGTTTGCATACACCGGTAGAAATAGTTTTCCATGGGCAAGAGTTTGATTTTCCAATTTGCCAATTATTTTTGGGCTGAATGTTTTGAGCTTTCTTTAAGATCAGTTTTGTTACATTTTTAATACAGTTCAATCCAAGACCAACAGGAAGAAGTGTATGTAAACACCTGTGATAGGCCTAGGCGGTTTTGCATTGAACCCACCTGTGTGCCTTATCGCAAGCATACGTGAACATACAACATTCTACCATATGTTTATCATCCTAGACGGCTCATTCAACCCCTCAAGGTTCTCCTTTTTTGTTCAATATATATATTTTGAACTACGCAATCGTAAAAATTATAGTTTCATACTCCCTCCATCCAAAAATACTTGTCGGAGAAATGACTCCGTCCAAAAATACTTGTCGAAGAAATGGATGTATCCATTTTTATCCATTTCTCTGACAAGTATTTTCGGACAGAGGGAGTATTCATTACTTTGAAACCATAATGAAATTACATATTTAGATGCAATAGCATTTTGTGCTCTTGCTTTGTTTATTCTATCGTTTTCTTCCCTCTGTTTGTTCGCGAAGGCGGCATGGATTTGTTTTCCGTATGATCCCAGAAGGGCTCGAGTTCCACTATCAGGGGATAATGGAACAAAACATAAAAATGCATTTTGGTGCAAATGAAGTTGGCATAGATGAGGAAGCTACCTGACTTTTAAATATGGAGGGTCTAGTTATTACCGAAAAAGGCTTTCGCCCCGCTTTATATATAAAGCACATGCCCAAGCCAACAGTACAGAAGGTACACACACTCACACACAAGTCCACGCCCAACAGGGGCACAAAGCAAGTCCACACACAAATAAAGGGTTAATGCTGAGGGCACAGCTCAACAAGCCCAAACACAAAAAGAACGACATCATCTAGTCGGGCTCCGGCGGTGGCGGCGGAAGCGGAGGCGCCAGGCGAAAGGCGAGCGATCGAAGGTCGGCGAGGAGGGTGTTGATGACGTCCCAGTCCTGAGGGCGGCTAAGCGGCCGCCAAAGCTGCAAGTACCCACACATTTTAAAAATGGCGTCAGTATCGCGACGAAGAGGGATTTTCTGGATGACGAGCTTATTGCGAACGGTCCAAAGCGTCCATGCGAGAACTCCAACGCAGAGCCAACGAATGTGGCGGTGGCGGGGAGGGGAGTTGTGGATTTCCACAATGAGGTCGGGGAAGTTGGAGTTGCACCATTGTCCACCAACCGTCTCGCGGAAGCAGGACCAGAGGAACTGTGCCGCATGACACGTGAAGAAGATGTGGTTAGCATCCTCCGCGGTGCCGCACAGAGGGCAGAGCCCATCTCCGGGTCCGTTGCGCTTGAGGACTTCGACACCCGAGGGGAGGCGGCCACGAATCCACTGCCAAAGGAAGATCCGAATCTTCAGAGGCAACCGGATGTCCCAAATGAGCCCAAAGGGCTCGGGGGCGAGCGAAGGCGCGATGGCCGCATAGAGGGATCTAGTAGAGAAACGGCCGGAGGCCTCTAGGCGCCACGAGATGGCATCCGGGGCGTCAGTAACGCGCATCGGGAGAAGGGCGATGTCCTGGAGTAGAGAATCCCAGGCGGCCACTTCAAGGGGCCCGAAAGGGTGACGGAACGCGAGGCGCCCTAAGTCAATAAGGGCCGCCTCAACGGAGAACCGAGGGTCAACAGCAATGGCGAAGAGAACAGGAAAGCGGGCGGCCAGAGGGGCGTCACCGAGCCACCGATCGAACCAGAACAGGGTCGCGGACCCAGTTCCAACCGAGATGGACGTGCCAATACGAAGCACGGGGAGCAGCTGCACGACGGCCTACCAGAACTGGGATCCGCCCGACCGTTGACAGAAAGCTAGGGGCTGACCACGAAGATATTTTCTACGGATGATGGTGAGCCATAGGCCTCCGTCCCCATTGGCGATGCGCCACAGCCACCGGGTCAGGAGGGCGATGTTCATGCGGCGGGAGGACAGAATCCCAAGACCCCCCTGGTCTTTTGGTTTACAGATGTCCGGCCAACTCACCATGTGGTACTTCTGCCTGTCATCGTCGCCAGCCCAATAGAACCTGGATTGGTATTTGGCAATTTCCGTGTGCAGCGTTTCATGGAGGCTGTAAAAGCTCATGAGGAACCAAAGGAGGCTGGCAAGTGAGGAGTTGATGAGGATCACCTGTGCGGCCTTTGATAACCAACGCCCTTTCCAAGGTTCGACACGGTGTTGCATACGGGTCACCGTAGGGCGGAGGTCCACCACGGTGAGGCGCGAGTCACTAATGGGGATCCCTAGGTAGGTCGTGGGGAAGGACCCCAGCCTACAGTTCAGGCGATCAACAATAGATTGGGCCTCCGGCTGAGGGTAGCCAAGGACCATCACCTCGCTCTTGTCGAAGTTGATCGTAAGGCCCGACAGCTGCTGGAAGCAAAGGAGGCGGAACTTCAGGTTAGCCACGTCCTGATTTGAACCTTCTACCATTATTATGGTGTCGTCCGCGTATTGCAGAAGGGAGACCCCACCCCCTCCAACTAGGTGGGGGACAATGCCGTGGATATGGCCAGCCCCCTTAGCCTTATCTAGGATGGCGGCCAGAGCGTCGACCACCATGTTGAACAGAAACGGCGAGAACGGGTCTCCCTGACGGACCCCACATAGGGTGGGGAAGTAGGGTCCAATCTCGCCGTTAATGTTCACGGTCGTCCGCCCACAAGAGACTAATTGCATCACGCGGGTCACCCAGCGGTCATCAAAGCCCTTACGCAACAGTACTTCCCATAGGAAGGGCCAATGGACAGTATCATAAGCTTTGTGGAAGTCGAGCTTCAGGAATACAGCCCGAAGATGCTTCACCCGGACCTCGTGGAGGACTTCATGGAAGACCAACACGCCATCAAGAATAAACCGGCCTTGAATGAAGACCGATTGGTTCGGGTGAGTGATCGAGTCGGCCAGCAGGGTCACCCTATTAGCGTACCCTTTAGCCAGGATCCGAAAAATCACATTGATCACCGTGATGGGACGGAACTGGCGGATATCCGAGGCGCCGGGAACCTTGGGAATGAGGGTAATGATCCCATAGTTCAGGCGTCCCAGGTCCATAGCCCCTGAATAGAACTCCTCGAACAGAGCCATGACCTCCGGTTTGATCACCTGCCAGAAAGTCTTAAAGAAAGCAACCGGCAGGCCATCAGGGCCCGGGGCCGAGGCAGGGTTCATGCCTTTAATGGCAGCGAGCACCTCCTCCTCGGTGAAGGGTCAACTAGGGCCTCGTTAGCCACGTCGGGCACCAACTGGGCCCCCCTCCAAATATCAGGGGCGAGACTAGCCCCACCCCGAGGGGTGGGGGTAAAGAGGGCTTTGTAGAAGCCGTCGACATGGGCCCGAATGGCCGCGGGATGGACGAGGGGGGCGTCATCCGCCCAAAGGCAGTGGATGGAGTTTCTACGGCGGTGGCCATTCGAGATCGCCTGGAAATAAGCGGTGTTCGCATCCCCGCGGAGTACCCACCGCTGGGTACCGCGCGCCCGCCAATAGGCCTCCTCGTCGGTGTAAATGGTGGAAAGCTGATCCTCAAGATCATATCTCAGCATCCACTCATCTGGAGAAAGCCCCGAGGAGTCGGCCCGAGCATCCAGGGCTTGAATAGCCAGCAGGAGCGACTTTTTACGCTCGCGGAGGTTCCGGCCAAGGTTGGCCCCCCAGCCCTTCATGAATTGGCGAGCCAGCTTGGCGCAGAAGTGCCACGAGTCGACGGCGGACATGGAGCGATGAGGGGAGGCGCGGGCAAGCTCCCACCAAGCCGAGACCACTTCACAAAAGCCGGCTTGGTTGAGGCAATAGGGCTCAAACCGAAACCGCGGCGGGCAGGCGGGGCGCTCATCCGCGGAGGAGAGGAGGAGAGGGACGTGGTCCGACCCAATGCGGGTGATCGCCCGTAGCTAGGTCAAGGGGCACCTTAATTCCCATTCCGGGGAAACTAGGACACGATCCAGGACGGATCGTGTCGGGTCAGCCTGGCGGTTAGTCCAGGTAAATATCGCCCCCGTTCTCTCGATCTCCTGGAGGCCAAGCTCCGCGATCCGGTTGTTGAACAACTGCATCCAGGGGAGGTTAATCCTATCATTATTCTTCTCGTCCGGAGACCGGATGAGGTTGAAGTCTCCGCCCACCACCACGGGAGGAGGGAGGCGGAGATCTTTTGGTGCAGCTCCGCGAGGAAGGCCGGGGACCGGCGGTGGTTCGCCGGACCATAGATAATCACAGCCTCCCACTTGAAGTTTAGGGCTCGCTCAAACACTTCCATGCTAACGAAAAATTCACCCCGGTCCATGCCGCCCACCTCGAAGGTGGCATCCTTAACCCCTAGAAGGATGCCACCGGAGTGGCCTGAGTTCCCACTAGAAGGGAGCCAGTGCCAGGCGAAAAGGTGGGAGCTGAGACCGTCAAGCTCAGGAAGGGAAAAATCGGTGCGCATGGTTTCCTGGATCGCGATGATGTCAATGTGTTCGTCGCGCACATACTCGACGAGCTGGCGGTGCCGGCCATCATGGCCGAAGCCGCGGATGTTCCAAAAAAGGGCCCGCATCTAAACCCCCATCGGGGGGCTGCTTGACCCCAGAACACGAGACGCGCTTTGAGCGCGCAGAGCGGCGGTGCGGGAGCGAGTGCGTCCACGGATGGTCCCGTCTACCACCGGAGGGATCTGAGCGGCAGGGGTAGCCTGATCCTCGGGGGCCCTACAGAGGCGAGCACGAGACTCAGCCAGCTTGCCATCTAATATCTCGCGAGCCCTAATGGCAGCGATCTGTTCTAAGGGGGGACCCACTTCCCCCCTGAAAACAATGGCCGAGTCAGTGGCCACCTTGGCCAGGTGTCGGATAGGCACGGTCTCAAGCGCAGAAAAGGAGCAACTAGAAGAACTAGGAAGGGCGGAATCCACACCTGACTCGAGGTTCCGGGCAGCCGCCCGGATCTCCGCCCGCTCGGCGATGGACGGGACCGTCGCGTCAGCCGGGCGGGCCGCATCGAGGCGGGCGCTGCAACGAGACGCAGTCACCAGCGTCGAGGAGGAGCGGGCCCGCCTGGCGTAGGCCACAGTCGGAGGAGGAGCCGCGGAGCCAGGTGAGGAGACGACCACA
>NC_041393.1:598705790-598707162 GCF_002162155.2 Triticum dicoccoides
ACAGGGTGAGGACGGGGGGCGACGAGCATGCCCACACTCGAGATGTCACTGGCAGACTCCAAGGCAGGCGGAGAGGTCGCCACGGGGGGTGGGGGGGCAGCCAGCCGGAGGGCCGCTGCAAGGTCCGCAGCTGAGACCCGGGTGCGGCCCTGCCCAGACCCGGCGCGGCCCGAGGGGGGATCGGCCGGCTCACGGGACTGGGAGCGGGAGCGCTCCGAGAGGTCCTCATCCTCCTCGTGGTTGTCGAAGCGGGAGTGGCGGGGGCGGCGGTGGTGAGAGCCATCGGCATCCCCAGGCCCGCCCCCCTGAAGGCTGTCGGCGGCAAGGCGGGGGCGGCCGATATGGTTCGGCGGCTCGGGGCAGATGGTGAGGTCGTAGCCGTCGTCGTTGAAGAAGACCCGGAGCGTGGTGTGAAGCTTGGAGGCATCGAGGCACTTCACCTTGACCCTGACCTCCTCCTCTTTGCGCAGAGAAAGCTCATCAACCACCACCACCTTGCCCAGGATCTTGGACATGCTGCGAATGACCCTCTCAGAACGGGCCGCATCAGGGAGGCCGGCGATGAGGATCCAAGCCGTGTCCAGAACCGCCACGGCCTTGGGGTCCCATCTCGGCTCGGAGATGTTCACCACAATCCCGTTGAGGGCCAAGGTGATGCTGTCGCTGCGGGTGCAGAAGCCCATGCTCATTAGCGTCGGGGAAGATCACCGAGAAGGAGTTAGGCGCGGTGGAGGACACCTACCAATCCCACGAGCACCGGCATAGATGGTTGAGCTCGGCCTCGATCAGAGCCGGAGTGGCGACTCCCTCACCCACGACCGTCACCAGGGCCAGGAGCGAGGGGGAGGGAGGCAGCAGCTCCGGCACCTCGATGTGGAAGAAGCCCATGTCCTCGATGCCGTGGCCATACATCATGAGTTCCTCGGTGACCGGGCGCTCCGGACAGAGGACCGCGGGGTGCCCAGCCTCCTTGCAGAGGTAGCATGTCGGGGGGTTGGGACATGCTACCTGGAAGTGGCCAGGCACGCCGCAGTTGAAGCACGGGGGGCCCTCGGCGGCGGCGACGGAACCCGAGGGCGGAGCGGCCACGGCGGTAGAGGTAGCGGCAGGAGGAGGGCGAGGAGGCCCCTTCTTCTTCTTCTTCTTAGCGCCCGGGCGCCCACGGTTTCCATTGCCACCGTTGGGGGTGGGAAGGCAGCCTGGGCGCGCGGGGGCTGGTAACGGCGGCTGTCCGAAGCGGTGGAGTCGGAGCCGGGGGGCGCCGTGCGCGGGGGGGAAGACCGGCGGTAGTCCCGGCCCTCGCGGCCAGGGGAGCGGCGGGTCGGGGACCGGCCGCGAGCAGGGGAGCGGCGGCCCGGAGAGGAGGGGCGGT
>NC_041393.1:598707250-598708387 GCF_002162155.2 Triticum dicoccoides
CGGGTAGGGTCCCGACGGGCCGGCGAGCGGGAACGGGCGGCCTCGTGCGGGGAGCGGCGCGCAGGACGGGGAGGGGAGCGCCGGTGGTCCCGGGAGTCGAGCTCCGGCGAGCGACGAGCCGGGCGGGAGGACAGATGGTCGCGGAGGTCCGCCTCCCGGCGGAGGCCGTCGGGGGAGGGGCGCGGGGGATCCCGGCGGTCCTCCGCCCGGCGCTTGGGGCGGTGGTCCGCATCCCCCCACTCCCGGGGCATGGCCGGCGGCGGAGGGGGAGGCACGGCGGGGCGCCGGTCGGCAGTAGGGGAACCCTAGCGGGGGCCAAATCGCGCGGCGGGGCGGGCCAGGCCGCACCGGGAGGCGGGGCTGGGCCGCATCGGGAGCAGCAGGGCAGGACGCCCGGCCCACGAAGGAGCAGGCAGCCCGTCTCCCACCCAGCGGCCCACCGGCCGAAAGCCCAGGGGAAGGCCCAACCGCGGGGTCCCAGGGCAGCCCAGGAGCAGGGCAGCCCGGAACGACCGGCCCGGGGCAACCAGCCGGGGCACGAGGGTTTCCCCAGGTGCCGCCGCGGCGGTCGCCGCTGGAGCCGGGGAGGGGCGATGCGGCCAGGAGCCGGCGCGACGGTGGGCCGGGGACGGGGCAGATGTTGGGGAACGTTGCAGAAAACAAAAATTTTCCTACTCGTTTCACCAAGATCATCTAGGAGTTCATCTAGCAACGAGTGATTAGATGCATCTACATACCTTTGTAGATCGCGAGCGGAAGCGTTCAAAAGAACGGTGATGATGTAGTCGTACTCGACGTGATCCAAATCACCGATGTCCAGCGCCGAACGGACGGCACCTCCGCGTTCAACACACGTACGGAACAGCCACGTCTCCTCCTTCTTGATCCAGCAAGGGAGGGAGGAGAGGTTGAGGGAGATGGCACCAGCAGCAGCACGACGGCGTGGTGTTGATGGAGCTGCAGTACTCCGGCAGAGCTTCGCTAAGCACTATGGAGGTGGAGGAGGTGTTGGGGAGGGAGAAGGAGGCAACCAAAGGCCAAGGCGTTCAGGTATGAAGTCCCTCCTCTCCCCCACTATATATAGGAGGGCCAAGGGGGGTGGCCGGCCCTAGGAGATCCAATCTCCTAGGGGGTGCG
>NC_041393.1:598708696-598710134 GCF_002162155.2 Triticum dicoccoides
GTCGGCTTCGTCCGCGAGATCGGCCCAGGAGATCCGCGGGGGGAGGGGGGGGTGGCCGGAGGCGACGGCGGAGGGGCGAGCGAGGGGGACGTCAGCTCGCCAGCGGCGGACGAGGCGAGGGGCGAGGCCGGCGCAGGAGGCGGCGCCGCCGGGGCGACGGGCGCGTCGCCAGAGCCAGCGAGCGCGGGGGGCTCCATGAAAAAGAAAAATTCTATATTGACCGTCCAAGAACAATATCGGGTCTAGTTATTACAGGTCTGTGCTGCCTTAAATTCGCCCATCAAACATAAGATGCGTATAGTTAAGTTGTTCTGATTTTTCTAGCTCCCCACCCATTGCATATGTACCTTGGTTATTCACTTTGTGAAGGCACTAATGTTGCACGTATGTACCCTCTCGCCCAGCCCCCAGTTTATAAATAATCGGCACCTCTAGTGCTACAGAATTCACAAGAAGAAGAAAAGCATTCTATGATCTAGTTGTGCAAGCTTGGGGAAGATATCCATGAAATTGATGCAAAGTTTGACATGTTGAGAAAAAAAATACTCCCTCCGTTCCTAAATAATTGTCTTTCTAGAGATTTCAACAAATGACTACATACAGAGAAAAATGAGTGAATCTACACTCTAAAACATGTCTACATACATCCGTATGTTGTAGTCCATTTGAGATGGCTAGAAAGAAAATTATTTGGGAACGGAGGGAGTACATGGGAATAGGAGGTAGCAGGAAACTTTTAGAGAAAACGAACAACACAACCATTACCAACAGAGAACTTCACCAATGATTTGAGCTCAATGCACCAACAAGAGCTGACGCCAAAACTGAGACACCAGGCATCCAGGACCAGGGCCCCGACGCTTGGTGTCTTAGTTTTGGTGTCAGAACTTAATTTGTGGCAAACAAGATTACCAAGCTCATGGCAGAGAAGGTGCTCTGCTGGCCGCTGGGTATACTTCGCGAAGGAGACAACGTCACGAAAGACGCCATCACCAAGTTACTGAGTTGTTCCGTGGACAGCTGCCCGCCTTTGCTGTCAGTGCACTTCACGCCCGTTTTCAGCTTGACTATCACCTTGCCACAGTGGTTTAAGATGCACTCATCGAGCACGGGGGTGCTAATGTTTTAGATAATGAGCAGATCGAGCCGGCTGATGGCACGCCGCCTCTAGTGGCCAAGTCTAGGTTACTTGTTCCAATGTTAGCATGCCCTGTTTGCTTTTCTACCTGGGGAGCTTATTCCCCTGCTGGTGTTTTTTATGTTGTTCTAGCCAGGAAAGCCACCATTGCTCTTGGCTGTAGCTCGTTGCTTCAAGAACTGTATCTAGTGTCTTGTACTTTACTTTGCAACTTAATTCAAGTCAAAAAACGCAAAGGGGCAAGGAAAGGAGACGGTGCCAAAGTTAGTGGAGGAAAAGAGGCTCCCGCTAGGGTTCCCC
>NC_041393.1:598710670-598721458 GCF_002162155.2 Triticum dicoccoides
CCTCCCCGAGCGAGGCGACCGGGGGCTCCCCTTCCCTGCCCCTCCCAGCGGCCCCCCTCCTCCTTTCCCCTCCCGCCACCGCCGGCATCACGCGAGCCAGGCCCTGTTCTTTTCCTCCCCACGCGGCGCTGTAGCTCGGGCGTTGGCGCCGGCGGCGGTGCACCCAGGCCGGCGTCGGATCCGGTGGCGGATCGTCTTCGCAGGCGGCGCAACTATGAGTGGCAAGGTGACGGTGGCGTGGCTGCTTGGCTGCGGGGCGGCGCGAAGGTTGGCGGCGGCGCCCTTCCGGCCCAGATCTGGGCCCTTTTGGGCCCCATCTGGGTCTGGGTGGGCCTGGCATGTGCTTTCTGGCGTCATCTCCGGCGGACGGAGGTGTGGCTTGGGCTGGGGGTGGCGGAGATGGTGGCGCGTGTACTGCAGCGCAACGACGGGAGCTTCACGAGCCCGCTTCGGGCTCGGCCGGGCAGGGGTGCCTGGTTTGCTCCTGAGCTACGTCCGGTCGGTCACCGCCGAGGGTGGTGGAGGTTGTCCCCTCCCCCGTGGCCGCTGACCCTACTGCTCCTCGTTTTCGGCTGGTTCCTCTCGATCCCGCCGGTCTTGCTTCGCTTGTCACGGTGAGACGGCGATGGTGACTGCGAGTCCGTGGTGGCGCATATTGGTGGACGACAAGTATGGTGGAGCGTGATGGATCGTCTGGGGTCGTGGTTGGTTGGAGGTTGGGAGAAATCCTTGTCGGCTTGTTCGGCACCGACGCGGTGATGCCCGTGGGTGCCGCCGTGCCTTCCTGAAGGGCGTCGGATATCCCCCTTCCTCCCACGGCCCTTCGCGTACCGGGGGAAACCCTAGGCCATGTCCGGTAGCATCGTCATTGTCGTTGCGTTCCTTCTTGAAGGTGTTACTTGGTATGCGGCGTTTTGTGGTGCTAGGAGCGTGGTGGAATTCTCCGGCGGGCGCAGCGGTTGCGAATCATCTTCGTTTTCGTTGATCCGCCGTTGTCGGCATTTTTTTCCTTTTGTGTTTTCTCTTTCTTTTCTTTTGGGCGTGCCTGTGCTGCTTCCGCCCCAGCACCTATAGTGGGTTGTATCGATGTTGTTGCTTTGTAATATAAAGCGGGGGGAAACCCTTTTTCGGTGCAACTTAATTCAAGTGCGAGTGTCATGTGCTTTGCTTTGCAACTCAATTTCAGTGCCAGCTTCAGCCATGTTACTGTTTCTTCGGTGTTTCCCTTGTTCCGCATGTCAGAGCACAACTTCAACATTATCAACTTCAACTTAATTTAAGGGGTCTGAATAGTCCAGACTATCGCACAGAATAGAACTTGCCTGTGTTGTGTGTTTCGCTTTTGTTGCTAATGCAGTCTAACCGAGTATTTCTCAAGCACCCATCTGCTCGATTTTCTAGCTCCCAGTCCTTGGGGGATGTTATGGTGAAGCCCTCCACACAGTTGCAGTGTGGAACTTCATTATCAGTGCAAATCGTGAAAGGTCCACAAATTGCATGGACATCACACTGAGCTCTTGGTTGGGCATTGATCATTACCCAATCCTCTGAGCCCTTCATCCAAATGAATGTCTTCGCTTGACCCGAGACGTCAATGACATGGCGAGTAACCATATTTGGATCCATATATTCAGCTACTAAATTATATGCCAAGTACTTCTCTTTGTCATTGTCGACAAATTTTGGACTAATAGAGTGGCGGGCTGACATTTTTGGAAGTGCAGCGAAGTATTTGCCGTTCCATACACCGGTGGACCAATATGGTATGGATGAGTTCAGTGCTACAAGCAGTAACTGGTCAACATCACTGGGGTCTAACTGCTCACAGTATGCACCGGCAGCCGGGTTTACCAAGTTTTTCCAAGAAATAAAATGATGATTCAGGCCGATGACCTTGTTGTTGGAAATATGAGCAATTCACCAAATGATTTTATTAACAGAAATACTAGATAAAGTATGACTAATATAGTAGAGATAAAACAAGTCATGCGTTCTGACAGAGAGAAGGTAAATATCATCTGCATATATGAACTGTAGCCTAGCATATCTAGAGCAGACAGTAGAGCTAGTTGCATATATGAAGTAGAACCTAACATATCTAGGACAAGTACTAGTACGAGAAACTGTGGCAGGACATCTAACAGAAAGAAGAACACATACGAGACAGCAACACTGGACTTGGGGTGGGTGTCCACACCAGCCATGTTGTCGAGGAGGTTGTCGACGTCGAGGAAGAAGTCATCGTCGGGGAAGTAGTCGTCGGAGTCCGGGGCGTCCGTGACGAAGGAGTCAGTAGTCACGCAGAGCTCCCCAAAAACCTTATCACCCTTCTCCCGTACATGACTCAAAGAGGTGCGGTTTCGGAGGCCTACTGTCCCGACCTGCGGTGCACGCCGCAACTGGGATGGGGAATATTGTAGCAGCAGCGCAGTGCTCAGGAACTTTGTGGTGAGAGGAAGAGGATCTTCTAGTGTGTCTCTCTGGAGAAAGGAGCGACCTCTCTTATATAGGCACAGGAGAGGGACGCGAACAGGCTGCGACGGGAGGTGAAGCAACGGAGGGAGACAAAGCGAACAAGCAGCACGCGAAGAGGTGCGCCGTTTGTATTCAGTCTCAAATTTAGACATCGGCTTGGCTCATTCCCGCAACCCGCGTCACGACACGTCGTGACGAGGCGTGGCGTGGCGAGGCGGGCGGCGGAGGAGGAGCGCGCGTGGATGTCTCTCTTGTTCTCATGCTCATACATGTGGGGAAAGAACCTCCCTTATAAAGAGGTCCAACTCCCTCTAAACTAGCAATGTTGGACTAAACTTTAATAGTGTCCCTTGCCTTGCACGAATGGGCTAAGTGGGCCTCTAGGATTTATTAGGAATTTCTGAAATTGTTATTGGATTGACCCATAAGTAGATAAAATTTCAGCAATCCCCACCAGATCCTAGAGGCACATAGAATTAGCCTTTAGTTCCAAAACACTATTTTATATACCGGTACTGCAGTGGAGACTGTTAAGTTGAACTTCCACCTAGAACTCTATGCTACACTAGTAAGCAACTTGAACAGTGGACTGGGCCTTGAACTACAAGTTTTCTGCGAATCTCGCTTCACACAAAGCCTTGACCGATACTAGGCTACCGTGGGTCTTCCCCGCGGGTGGAGTTTATGCGTCATACTCCAAGACCTTTCATGAGTTTACTAGAGAGAACCCTACTCTCATAGATTGCGACGTTTAACAATCAGACTCATATAGGTGCGTTCTTCAAAAGATGTTCTGCAGGACAACATCTCTGCTTCAATGAGCCACTTAGAACACATTAAGATATACATCAACCTGCCATGCAGATTAGGAAAGTATTGCATCTTCATGGAGTGGTATTAATTATTAATAGTAAGGATACTCTCCTCTCAGTTGATCAACAACTTGTCTTCCACATCTAATTCACGGGATCTCTGATCACAAAGAATAGGTTACCACTGTGAACAACTCATATTGTGGGTCTCATACCCATCTCCCTCGATGCATTATCTATCACATTACGTGATAGACCCTTAGTAAAAAGATCTGCCAGATTTTTAGATGTTTGGATATAATCAAATGCAATAACTCCGGAGTTTCATTTTCCTGACAGACTTTAACCTTCTCTGAATGTGTCTTGATGACTTCATGTTATCCTTTGAGCTGCTCACTTTCGTGATCACAGTTTGATTGTCGCAGTTCATAAGGATACCCGGTACAGGTTTGTCAACAACCGGCAAGTCATTCAAGAGACGACGAAGTCAATCCGCTTCGACCGTAGCTGTATCTAGTGCTGTGAGTTCTGCTTCCATTGTTGACCTCGTAAGATGGTCTTCTTGCAAGACTTCCAAGAAATAGCACCACCTCCATGAGTGAATACATATCCGCTCGTGGCCTTTATCTCATCAGCATCTCAGATCCAGTTTAAATCACTATACCCTTCAAGCACCTTTGGGTGCCCAATGTAGTGAATTCCGTAATTCGCAGTGCCTTTCAAATAACGCAAAACTCTCTCTAGAGCTTTCCAATGCACATCTCCTTGTTTTGATACAAACCGACTCAGTTTGCTAACAGCAAAAGAGATGTCAAGTCTTGTAGCACTGGTTAAATACATAAGCGAGCCAATAATCTAAGAATATTTCAATTGGTCTCTAGCAATTCTTCGATTCTTTCGAAGCAACACACTAGCATAATATGGTGTTAGAGAGGGCTTGCAGTCACTGTAGCCAAAGCAACTCAAGATCTTTTTCACATAGTGAGATTGAAGCAATGTAATCCCACCATCATCGTCTCTCAACAACTTGATGTTCAGAATGACATCAGCCACTCCTAAATCCTTCATCTCAAAGCAACAAGATAGGAAATCCTTGACCTCCTTAATAACCTTCAGATTTGTTCCGAAAATCAGTATGTCATCAACATACAAGCAAATGATAACTCCCTCGCCCCCACCATGGCGATAGTACACACATTTATCAGCTTCGTTTATAACAAAGCCTGCAGCTGTTAAAGTTCTTTCAAACTTCTCATGCCACTGTTTGGGTGCTTGCTTGAGTCCATACAAAGACTTCAGCAACTTGCACACTTTTCCTTCCCGACCATCTGCTACAAACCCATATGGTTGTTCCATATAAATTTCCTCATCCAACTCTCCATTTAGGAAAGCAGTCTTAATATCCATTTGATGAACGAGAAGACCATGTGAGGCCGCTAGAGAAAGTAGTACTCGAATAGTGGTCAATCGAGCCACAGGTGAGTAAGTATCAAAGAAGTCTTCACCTTCCTTTCGGGTATAACCCTTGGCCACGAGACGTGCCTTGTATTTCTCAATAGTACCATCAGGCCTAAGTTTCTTCTTGAATACCCATTTGCACCATATAGGTTTGCACCCATAAGGACAATCAGTGATCTCCCAAGTTTCATTTGCCAAGATGGAATCCATCTCACTACGGACCGCTTCCTTCTAGTAGTCAGCATCTTCAGATGCATAGGCCTCTGAAATAGAACTGGGAGTGTCATCTATGAGATACACAAGAAAATCATCACCAAAGGACTTTGCAATACTCTGTCTCTTGCTCCTAGTAGGAACTTCATTGTTCTTCTCCACAGGATTTTCAAAGTGTTCCATCGAAATGATAGGTTCAGTAATTGTAACTGGTTCCTGATTCGATGAACTAGGCATCTCTTGATTAGATGAGGTAGTCATATCCTTCATGGGAAAGATATCTTCAAAGAAAGTCGCATCATTCGACTCCATAATCGTACCAACATGCATGTCAGGTACCTTAGATTTTACAACCAAGAATCTATAACCAATGCTATGAAAAGCATATCCCAGGAAAACACAATCCACAGTCTTTGGTCCAAGCTTGCGCTTCTTTTCAATTTGCACATTGACTTTCGCCAAACAACCCCAGGTTCCTAGATAAGAGATCTTTAACCTTTTCTTCTCCCATTCCTCGAATGGAGTTATCTCCTTGTTCTTTGTGGGAACTCGGTTTAGGACATGACATGCAGTCAATATCGCCTCCCCCCCACCATGCCTTGGAGAGACCCGATGTGTCTAACATGGCGTTAACCAAATCAGTTAGAGTACGATTCTTTCTTTTGGCCACCCCATTTGACTGAGGTGAATAGGGACGTGTCCTCTCATGGATTATACCATGTTCCGCACAAAAGGAATCAAATTCATTTGAGAAATACTCTCCACCACGATCGGACCTAAGCCTTTTGATCTTTCGATCAAGTTGGTTTTCCGCTTCCGCTTTATAGATCTTGTAATAGTTCAAAGCCTCATCCTTAGATTTCAGAAGATACACATGGCAGTATCTAGTGGAGTCATCAATTAACGTTATAAAATATTTCTTTCCACCTTTTGTCAACACACCATTTATTTCACAAAGATCTGAATGTATGAGTTCTAGTGGTGCAAGATTTCTTGTTTCTGCAGTCGTATGAGACTTACGAGGTTGCTTAGCTTGCACACACACTTGACACTTAGATCCCTTGACAGTGGTGAAACTAGGGATTAAGTTTAACTTCGCTAGTCGCGACATGCAACCAAAGTTAACATGACAAAGACGTGAATGCCACACATTTTATTAACTATTATTGCACACATGATTAACAACTTTATTGCAAATGTCTGACAAGGATAAACGAAACAGGCCTCCTGACTCATAGCCTTTACCAACAAAAGTTCCAAACTTGGATATTACAAATTTATTTGACTCGAAGACAAGCTTGTAGCCATCTCTACAGAGAAGAGATCTGCTAACAAGATTTTTATTGATGGAGGGGACATAATGCACGTTTTTTAGCCGCACGATCTTCCCCGAAGTAAACTTCAGATTGATCGTGCCAACACCATGAACAGAAGCACTTGAACCGTTGCCCATCAGCACGGTGGAAGTCCCTGCGGTCTGATAAGACGAAAACATGGAAATATCACCGCATACATGCACATTAGCACCCGTGTCAATCAACCTATTAGGAGAATGACATACTGAAAGAATAGTGGGAAATATACCATACCCAACATCCTTCATGTCAGTGTCTCCAATGACAACATTAGCGGTCTTGCCGCCTTTCCCAAGATGACGCTTGTCATAGCGATTAGGGCAACTAGGAGCCCAATGATCAGGATCTCCACACACATGACAAACACCTTTCTTCTTGTCATTCTTCTTCTTGAAGTTCGCGTGCTGCAATGTCTTGTTCTTCCCGTCAAACTTTGCTTTACCATCAAACTTGCCCTTGTTCTTGAACTTGTGGGGCTGGAAGTTCTTTTTTTGTACCAGATTGGCACTAGATCCTCCCTCAATACCTCGAGCACGGTTGTCCTTTGCTCTCGCCTTTTCTTCCACATCAAGAGTACCAATGAGATCCGGAACGGAAAACTCCTGCCTCTTATGCTTTAGTAAGGTAGCAAAGTTTCTCCATGTGGGAGGAAGCTTAGTGATGATACCTTCGGCAACAAACTTGTCCGGTAGCATACAATTGAAGTGCTCAAGTTCTCTAGCAAATGACTGTATCTCATGAGCTTGCTCAACCATGGAGCGCTCTTCAGTCATCTTGTAATCATAGAATTGCTCCATGATGTACAGCTCAGTGCCAGCATCCGAGACCCCAAACTTGGGCCTCGAGTGAGTCCCACATATATTTTACATTATCAATTGACGCATAAGCATCAACTATTTTCTCACCAAGAACACTCAAAAGAGCAGCCTTAAATAGAGTATCCATTTTCTGAAAAGCTTATTCCTGTTGGGCATCATACTCCCCTTCAGGTTTGCCAAGAGTGGCGTCATAGCAACACATGGTTTGAAACCATAAGACTGCTCTCATGCACCACCTCTTATAGTGGATACCCTCAAACATAGGAGGTCCCATGGAAACAGCAAAACCACTTGGTGTAAATTGCCTATAATAATGTTTTTGGATTGTTGGAAATATGAGCAATTTACCAAATGATTTTATTAACAGAAATACTAGATAAAGCATGACTAATATAGTAGATATAAAACAAGTCATGCGTTCTGACAGAGAGAAGGTAAATATCATCTGCATATATGAACTATAGCCTAGCATATCTAGAGCAGACAATAGAGCTAGTTGCATATATGAAGTAGAACCTAACATATCTAGGGCAAGTACTAGTATGAGAAACTATGGCAAGACATCTAACAGAAAGAAGAACACATACGGGACATCAGCAGCACTGGACTTGGGGTCGGTGTCCTCACCAGCCATGTTGTCGAGGAGGTTGTCGACGTCGGGGAAGTAGTCGTCGGAGTCCGCGGCGTCCGTGACGAAGGAGTCAGTAGTCGCGCAGAGTGCTCCCCAAAAACCTTATCATCCTTCTCCCGTACAGGACTCAAAGAGGTGCGGTTTCGGAGGCCTACTATCCTGACCTGCAGTGCACGCCGCAAGCCGGGATGGGGAAGATTGTAGCAGCAGCGCAGTGTTCAGGAACTTTGTGGCGAGAGGAAGAGGATCTTCTGGAGAGGGACGCGAACAGGATGCGACGGGAGGTGAAGCAACGGGAGACAAAGCGAACAGGCAACACGTGAAGAGGTGCACTGTTCGTATTCAGTCTCCACTACAGCAAAACGTTTCAGTTCCCGTGTGACCGTTCGTATACCCGTCGTGCATGCTCGGCTCATTCCCGCGGCGCGCCGCGCGCGGCGGGGCGGGGCGAACGTCGGAGGAGGAGCGCGCGTGGATGTCCCTCTTGTTCTCATGCTCATACATGTGGGGAAAGAACCTCCCTTATAAAGAGGTCCAACTCCCTCTAAACTAGCAATGTGGGACTAAACTTTAATAGTGTTCCTTGCCTTGCACGAATGGGATAAGTGGGCCTCTAGGATTTATCATGAATTTCTGAAATTGTTATTGGACTGGCCCATAAGTAGATAAAATTCCAGCACTTGGCCCATCCAAGTTTCGCCCCAGCGAATAATGTATCTATGGGGTGATCAAAGCTTTGCCACACCCTCTGATGAGTTTGAAGAGTCTGTCAGGACGAGATTTCCACTACTCAACAACATGGCAGCAGTGGTGCTATTTCTTTTCATGTTTGCTTGTGTAGACCAGATCACAGACTTGGTGGACCGGTTTACGACGACAAGGTTGCCATCGTGGGAGATCCGGAGCTCCAGTGAGGTAGTGTTCCTGATTGGCTTATCTCTATTTGGAACCCATGCTGAAGTGAATTTTTGTACCGTGTATGAACCGTATGCCAAGGTACCAGTTGGCGGTGTGTCCAATCTGGAAGAAGCCAAGCGCGTACCTGCCATTGCTGGACACGAGCTTGTTGTCTACCCCAAGTGCTTGGCCGGGCAAGATGGTGTCTGTCATGGCAGAACTTGCTGAGGTGTGTAGGCACAAGAGCATGG
The DNA here is from genome assembly GCF_002162155.2 of Triticum dicoccoides. NCBI lineage: Eukaryota > Viridiplantae > Streptophyta > Magnoliopsida > Poales > Poaceae > Triticum > Triticum dicoccoides. The sequence goes on from NC_041393.1 coordinate 598,719,581, forward strand.
TGAAAACAATGAGGACGGGAGTCATGGTGAACTGAAGGTGGTGAGGGCGTGTAGAGGGCCTTGTTGTTTTTGTGCGGAGGCTTGAAATGTAGAGACTGTGGAGTCAAGCCTAGCATCCAAACTAGTATACGCAGATTCAAAAGATTTTTCCAGTGGTGATGATGAATCGCCTCTTGCATAGCATGCACGGCATGATTTGTGTGGTGGTAATGGAAAGGATGGAGGAAGAAGAACGCTGGGGACATCAGCGCCAGACACTTGGTTCGCCGTTGAAATCTCGTCGTCGCTCTCCTCCGGTTACCCGACAGACCTAGTCAGAAGAGGTCTTTGCAGCTGAATAACAATTCATTGGTTACTATAAATTGAGATACCGATGTGTGTGTGGTTTAATGATGAGAGCGACACTGTTATTTTTGCACCAAACTAAAGTGCAGCTACAACAAAATGGAAACAAAAACAAATCTAAAAAATAGGTGAAATCGAATTACAATGAGGACAAGTTGCAATTCCACAAAAAGAAAATGTATTTGCAACAAATGGAAAACTAGTGAAGTAACAATAAAAGGGTGACTGAAGGTTCGAAAAAGTGACTGAAACTTAACAAAACTAACTGAAATCACAAAGGTGACTGAAACCTAACATTTTTTTACTGAAACTCAATTAGATACGTAAAAAGACTGAAACCTCAAATGCTTAAAACTAAGGAGTCAAGTTACTACCGCTCTGCTGCTTTCATTCGCGGAGGGAGAGATAGAGAGAGGGAGGTAGGGAGAGGGAGAGAGGGGGGCGGGGGAGTGTGTGGCAGTGTGCTGCTATAAATTCATCCATCAACCAACATCTACCGTAGTTAACTAGCGCTAATTTTCTTAGCTCCATTCAGGGCATTTGTATGACAGTTATTCAGTTGGTGAGGGCACTTGTGTTGCACTTATGCACCCTCTCCCTCACCCCTTGGTTGACAAATAATTGGCACTGGTAGTGCTATAGATTCATAAGAATAGTTGCTAGTTGTGCAAGCATGGGGAAGACATCTGTGGAAGTTGATTGTTTGACATGCTGAGACCACAAGAATACATGGGAGTAGGAGGTAGCAGGAAACTTAATTTGTTGCCAACAAGAATATTGCCAGGCCCTTTCAGAAGACCTTGTCGTGGAAGACAAGGATCCTGGGTTGACTTTGAAGTATGACCTGCAGGCGGGTGTGCAGCCATTGCTTTGTCTATTGGAGGTGCTATTGGGGAAAGTATCTGGTGTGCCGGAGCATTTGATGCTACCGGTGCACCAATCACCGCAACTTACTTTAGAACACCAACAACAAAGCTTTTAGTCCCAAACAAGTTGGAGTAGGCTAGAGGTGAAACCCATAAGATCTCGCGACGAACTCATGGCTCTAGCTTTTGGGTTTATCTCCATAAGAGTGGCTGAGTTTTCACGTTGGCTCGCCAAGCCTATCACAAGCCTCCTCCTTTACCCGAGTTTGGGACCGGCTATGTTGGCGCATTGAAAAAATACAAATTTTGTAACCATGTAAGTATAATACGTATGTGCCACGGTATAAAAATTTAGACCCAAATTTAAATACTTATCTAGAAACAAAAAAGGCAAATAATGATGTGAATAGTAACTAATGCAAATTGGGCCTTTAATTCGGGCCATTTTCTTTATTGTCAATGAGTTTGTCATTTTTGTTTCTCATACTATGTTTCGAATTTGCATCTGAATTTTTTTGGTATAATAGGTCTTGTTACTACAGTAACATAATTTGTTTTCAGAAATTTTCAACATTTGTAAATAGGAGTTTATAAATCGGGTGCACCGATAGCATCAAATGGCTGGGTGCGCCACATACTTTCCTGGTGCTATTGATCCTCAAGAGCG